>NW_009695030.1:72870-120580 GCF_000703405.1 Apaloderma vittatum | reverse complement strand
TTGGGAAAAATAAATTACCCTTTGTCGGCTGTGGAGCGAGAACAACTTTTTTATTTATTTTTTTTTAAATTTCTATTTATTTTCACATGTAGAAATCTGGGGCCATCTGGAGACAGAAAACAGAGTGTGTCATGAGGCAGCGTTGCTGTGTCTGGCTCTAAAAATAACGCCGTGTTGTTGGTCTGCGCCAGCCCTGCTGGGCTCGGAGCGCGGCTGCTCGGGAGGCGAGCGGGGCGGCTGGTGCTCAGGTGTGTTTTTCTTTGCCTGGAAATGCCCCAGTGCGCGACGGAGGGAGCCCCTGCGGAACAAATGTTCTGCTGTTTGGTTTCCTCAGACGCTCCGGCTCCCTCCTTTTGTTGCTTGCTACGAAAAAGAGGTGCCATTTCGCATCATTCCGCAGAAATTGTTTGAATTAATGCGAGTGTGAATTCTTACCGTTTGAAGGAGGGTATTAGCATATCAAAGGTTTCTTAGCTCCGGCTCAATTGAGAAAACTTCAGCCTGCCTTCCATTTGCTTCCAAGCAGAGGCCCAAAGGGCAGTGGGAATTGTAAAGGGGTAAAATGGGGAGGTGGGTTTGGGTTCTGTTTCTGAACTTTGCCTGTTTTGCAATTATGCGAGTGAAAAACAAGGTCCCTTCGCTGCGGAGCCCTTGCAAGCGCTCGGACAATTACACCCCATTGATTAATGGCTTGTTCCGAGGGGGAGGGAAAAAAAAAAAGTGACCTTTTATGACAGGCGCTGTTGCGTGGTTTCTGATGTCTCCTCTCTCTCTGAGGGGGATTTAGAAAGCCCTTTCTCTGCCGTACTCATGCTCTGGCCATGGCCTACACGTTACTGCGTGCAGGCACTGAATGGGGAAGACCTAATTACTTCAGATAACAAATGAAATCTTGTCATAAAAGACCTCTCGATTCCAGACCTTTGAAACAAATACATTTCCCTCCTTGATGAGGGGCAGGCTGGAATAATGGATGTTTTTACGGAGACTTCTTAAAGAAGTTTTGAGCTCCACCAGCCATATGCTTCCATTTCCTTTTTATTCTAGAAAAAGTGAAAATGCGTAATTCTTGTAATCTCGTTTAATCAGTGACACTGTGTTTACTAAGATAACTTTATTTGCGGTTAGTATTACCCTGTAAGAAATACTTTGAAAATTAGTATGGCAGGAGTGCTGTTTCGGTGGCTGTGTAGAACATTTATCACGTCGTACGTTGTTTTACATTAGTACGTATTTGCAGGTTTTTATTCTTTTGTTACTATTTCCTGGAGTCTGAAAGGAGATATGGCCCGGCCTTCGCTATTATTATCATCTTTGCAAATCAGTATTCATAATCTAGCAACCCAAAACCCAAGCAAAATCCAGTTATCCTTCAATACGTTGGGACCTTTTCCAGGGACCAGATGTTTCTTAGGGTCTGTATTCTGGTTTATATCTCTGGCAAAAAAAAAAAGAACTTCCTGTGCCTTCTTTGCGTATTCCTACCTTCCAAACCTTTGACTTGACTGAGGCAGATATTAAAACACACATCATTTTGTGTTTTTAAAAAAAAATGGTTTAAGTGCTTGGTATGCAGCGTTTAGGTTGGGTTTTTTTCCCCTCCTGTTTCTCCATTTGATTGTTGGGGGATGTCTCTTTTTAAGCCATGAAAGTGACGTATCTTTAGAGTAGGATGCCTTCACTCGTGCTTCAATTTCCTTTTATTTAGTGAAGGAACTGTGTATATATGGCATGTCTTGGTGAAAAAATCCTGTAGTTAATTAAATAATTGTAATTAATTTTTTATATTCTTAAGTGGACACGGCCATTTGGGCAGTTTGTAAACAGCTGTCCTTAGTGGCCCTAAAATTGTGTGTCGCTACTTTCAGGTCATTTTCAGCAGTTTATTTACCTAATGTCTTCAGCTGTCTGAAGTAGTACCTTTTGGTGGTGTAAAAGGAACATATTGATGTAGTTGCCATTATCACACTTAAGTTTCTGTTAACTAGTCTGCTTTGGATGTCAAATGCTATAAAGAAAGCGCATTATCCTTCCAGCTGTTAGGGATAATCTAAAAATTGTCTTGAAAACATTGCACTTCGGTTTGCATGATGGCAACCCCAAATTCGACAGATCTGAGGGTAGAAAAAAAAATGTAGTGGAAAGAAGATTTTTCAACATTCAGATGACAAAATTGGACCACTTAGAGAAAAATTAATGTGCTGCAGCAGCACTTCAGCTGCCATTTTCAATCACAGTGGGTTACTATGTGTTGGCAGCAGCAAAAAGCACAGACACTGGGATAGCTCGGGGAGCTGGTATTTGGGGGAATCAGGATATTGAATCATGTGGGGTAGAACAAACCAATTACTTCAAGTTTTGACTTGAGAATTTCCAGTAAACGCTGGTTGGTTTTGTTTTGGTGTTTTGTTTTTTTTTTTCCTTCTCTCTGGCTTTTGGCTCCCCTGCTCATTAATGGACCAACATCAAAGCATGCAACCAAACTTCCAAATGTTATAAAAAGTAATGTAAAGATACGGATCTCACATGTAGTCTTGCAAGTCTTAATTTAAGACAAGCAGTTGGAGTTTTTATTGCTGCAATTTTCACAATCAGCAGAGACATTAACACCAGGCTTCTGGGTGTTTCCCTTCTTAAAATGAGCAAGAGGAGAGCTTTAAAAAAAGACAAAGTTTGCTTAGTTGGGTTTTATTCGATCACTTCAGAAGCTTTCTCAATGTTTTATTTATCTACTACTGCTTTTAATGCGTAAAGCCAGAAAAGGGGGTTACTCAGAAATTCTAGTCTCTGATAAGGAAGCACCTTATTAAAGTTTAAATAAGCAAGGTGGTATAGTCTTAGGAGTTTGTAGTCTTTATGGTTAATAACGTGTAGTAATATTGTTATTTTTATGTCTTGAAATGCAATATGTAGGACGCTTGGATTAATACACATTTTCTAAATGGAAATAGTTATGAAGAAGAAAAAAATGCTGCAGTCATGAATGACAGCTTTTCAAAAATGTCCATAATTTTCACTTAAGGATGTTGGAAGGAGAAATTTCTAGTTAGGTTAAAATATTGATCAAAGTTATATTTGCAATACATTTTTTTTTAATATAGTATGTCATAACCTGATACAAGTAATAATCACTGTCCAGTATAAATAATTGTTTAATGTTTAGAGAGGGTTGAAACAGTCATAAGGTTGTATTGAAATTTGGTCTAAAACATTTAGGTATTTCGAAGCCCTTGCTTATCCTGTGTCCACCTAAGATGTTGACGTAAATGTAAGAAAATACTGTTAACTTCTAGCGTGGCTCTTGCTGAGGATAGCACGGGGCTTAATAACAACAGCGATGAAGAAAAACCTACCAATAAGTGCTTGAAGGTATTTTATGTCTCCTCTGCCTTTCCACTGAGGGAATATCTGTGGATGACTGAGGATACAAGAACTGGAAGTAACGATTAATGATTTTACCTGGTGAACTGCAAGAGAAGTTAAACTTCGTCTGGTGTATAATTGAAATCATACTCATGCATAAGTAGACAAGCATTCAGTTATAAAGCAATATACTTTAGAGCACAGACGAGTGAAATTTATAGTCAAGACATGTTACTTGGAGATGTCACGTTAAACAGCCTCTTTCGAATCATTTTTTAGGATTGGTGCTTGTGATGTACAAAAGCAATGTGAAATTGCAAGGAATTCACCTTTTGAAGTATTTATGTGCAGCTTTTAAACTTAAAAGTGTTCTGTTATTTTCTTTTTTAAAAAACTCTCAGTTTGAAACAAGTAAAAGATTGAAACCATCACAGCTGTAATTGGTTGTCAAGAAAACCAGAAAAACAAAAAGCTATTTTAAGGCCATTCTCAGTACTCTTAACAATTGTCTTTAATATTTAAATAGTTTTCAATGATAGCTGCATTTTGTTTCCAACAGTTCTTAAAATAAAAGTAGTAGGTGGCTCTGCTGGAATATTGGTAACTTGCGATTTAATGTGACTGTACGCCTGGTTTGGAAAGTATTTCCCGTCTGTATTTAACAAATATGGTTGTTTTTAACATTCTTCATTGAAAAGGTGAAAGATGACAGGCCTAGCCCTTTCCAGTAGATAATTTTCTTGGAGTTCACATTTTTCTCAACCTCTGATGTACGAGATGTGCTTGTACAGCATAGTTTGTGAAGATTGCGTTGCTTACTATACGTGATTTAGTTACAGAAATACATTTGCTTAATGAGTGATAAAGTCTCACAGCATTGCCTAGGTACAGGTAGTTAACCAGAAATTGATTCCTTAGGGGGGAAAAAAAAAGGAAATCGACCAAAAAAAGTCTTCAAATTCGGAATTGTAGTTTCTCCAGGTTGTTGGTTGTTACATTAAATGGAGTATTTTAGAGGTTTTGGAAGAATATGTGATCTGCAAGTCATGAATTCTTTCTTTTTCATGTTCATAGAGTACTGTACTGATGCAGCTTCCCCATGCCTGCTATTTCCCCAAGTTGTTTGGCAGGCAGAACAGTCAAAACCATCGCAAGTACAGTGCTTAACACCTGCAGGTAGAGCGCAGTCTCCAGCAAAACGCTGTGGATTGTTAGCCTGGCACAAAGCAAGCCCAAGTACAGTTTGCTTAATTACAACAAAAATTCTGCTTTATGAATAAGGTACTTCATGTTTGGGGAATGTTTTATGTGTTGTCTTCTAAGTAAAATCCCATCACACTTGTACACGTTTGTTCAATTATCAGAGCAGCTAAGAGGAGGAAAAAAAAAATCAATTTGCCCTGAAAAGCAACAGAAATAAGATTACCTTGGCAAGTAGGAACTTGCCAGCACTGTCTAAATTGCTTAATGTTATCAAATGTTGCCATTTCTCATGTTCAGTAAGAAGGATATTGACTATTCTACATGTCCAGGTCTGCTATTTGGCTATTGGTATAAGCATGTCTTATTTTTATTCCTACAATAGCAGTCACAGATAAATCGGAGATCTAACAATAACTTTATAAAATAGATGGAATAATACCATTCACTGGAGAAATAGTATTTACTTGAGATAAGTGATCACAACTAGTTTTTTCTTCTGTCTGGCTTGTTGTTCTTGTAACAGACAAATGTAAATACCTTAGCAGACATTTCGGAGTGAAAGGCAAGAGATAAAATGTAATTACTTTTCAGGGTGGCCCTGGCGATGCCCGTCTTCTTGTCTGTAATACAAAAAAAAAAAGAAAAAATCTTTGCTCATCACCTCAGAATATGAAGGCCATTGTTACTTCTGAATATAAAAATATTTTCTGATTTTTCGTGTTGACCTCAGTAGTTATCTTTAGCTCTTCTGTGTAAGCTGGAATCCTCATAGCTGTAAATTCTGCTCGCTGTAATCCAACCGAGCATTTAATAGAGCACCTAATGGACTCTGCTCCTCTGTTTTTCTTGAATGCATAACATCTTGCTTCATTCAGTCACCAAAACTAACTTTGCTACAAGGACAGGCAACGCGACAAGTTAGAATCAATGGACCATTTGTAGGTCACAAAGTCAGTTTACTGGAATTTCAGAGGAAACTGGTTGAAAAGAGAGGACAAATGTCACTTTGAATAGAGATGTTTAAATCAGACTTCTGCCTTAGGGTAAAATTTAGGTCTGTTGTAGCCTAGATGTAATGTCTCCCTCTACAGAGCACAGCATTAATCATGGCTTGACAAGTGATCATGGGCTGAGAAAAACAGGGCCCGCCTTGGTTGTGTGGTTATTTTTTTTTTCCTAATCTTAATCTCTTAGGAGCACGTTATAAACACTAACATTTGCACAAAAAGATGTAAGTATCAATGTCTGTTTCAGTAGTGAAAGTAACTATCTTCAGAGAAAATCTAGTTAGAGCTGTTTAGTTTACTAAATAACTGCAATTACTGTGTTACCACTTTAACAGAGGTTTACAATGTATTTACCGCGTAGAAAAGATACTTCCTTTTGCACGAGTGGCACTACAGGAAAGAAGTGGAACACTTTCTAAAATGTAAGGCAGATTGAGTCGACTCTGATCAATGTATATGAGTTTTTTTATGTTAGGCTTATATTTGAATGATGTGTTACATGGCTACAGTGAGCTACAACAGCTGGAATGAAATAACAGGAACGAAGAGCTCTGTTCAGGATCCTGAATTCTGATACTGTACAAATAAGTGTGTTTAATATGTTAATTCTTAAATTAGGGATATCTTGATGCACAGATTGGGTGTTAGGAGCGTTGTAACTTTCATGGTAAAGAAGATTGGCAAAGAAGGGTATTTTCACATTTCTTGGGCTTCTTTGCTGCTTCCTGTGGTGGGGACGGTGTAGGGAGCAGCCGAGCTCCCTGTGTGCGCTGCTAGAGAGGCAGCTCCTTACCGGAGTTACCCTGGTATCTGCAGCAGCTGAAAAAAGAGATAATATCAGCAAAGTACCGGCAAAACAATTTATCACTGGAGAATTGCACTTTAAAAATTAGGGTACTTCTGTTTGCTTAGTTGCCTCTTGGTGTGATAAAATCCCAAATCTCTCATTTAGGGTAGCTGTTACTTTCCTTTGTGCCCTCTGTTGGTATTTTTCTATCAGTCGACACCTCACACCCGATTATTGCTCTGAATCTAGATGACAGATTAATCTAACGCTGATTACTGTTAAAAATTGTTTCTGGCAGCTGGGGAGGGGACGACCGACCTTGTTTCTGACTCTCATGCCTGCTTTGCTGTTGATGGGATCTGGTGTAAATAGAGAGCTGAAATTAGTGGTGGAGAGAGATCACATGCCAGGAGGAGACTTGAGTTCGCCTTTCTGTATATTCTCTTACAGTCTCGTATTTGTCATTTTTTTACGGCGTAGCAGTCTGTACCGGTGTGAACAATTCCCTCGCAAACAGGCAGCGTTGCTTCTAAGTGAAATGACATTTTCAGAGAAGATTCCCGAGAACAAGTTCTGCTGTTGACTCTGCATTTCTCTGGCAAATTCCCGATGCCTGTGACGATGGTAGGCAGAATTCTTTTCATCTGATCCAGGCATCGTTTTATTCATTCTTCTAAGCTTAATTTAGACCTTTTCTACGCAAAGTCACTGATTTGGAAAACTTTTGCTTTTCTGGAACGAATAAGGATGGCATCTTCTGTTTGAACAAAGCGAGTATTATCCAGAAGACCAGTTCATAACTGCTTCATTGCTAAATTTGTCGTAGAAGTATGGAAGGGCAGCGTCTCCTGCACCTTTGTTTTACTTCAGTCCGAGAGGTGTTTCTTAAGCACAGACTGTCAGTCGGTGAGGCTGATTCTTGTGTAAATCAGTATAAAGTGCTTAAAGGAGAGAAGGTGCCTCGGCAGCCGAGGTGTGTTCCTCGCCGAGCTGCTGTGCCAGGGAAATGGGCTGAGGCTGGGATTTTAGGGAGGGAGGGGAGTTGCAGGCTGACATAATTTGAAAGCGAGAAGAAATCCTTTCGCCCTTCAGGCAAGTCTTACTCGGTGCTTGAATAGAGCATCATGTCTCCAAAAAAAAAATGTTAGATTTATTCCTCCCCTCCCTGTGCTTTCTTTACTTCCACATTCTTTCATTTTGGGTTTGGATTTTTTTTTTTTTTGAGGTTTATAATAGTATCTGATAATAACTGTTTATTGAGCCAACTGTTAAAGATATTCCAGCAGCAAAGGGCTCTATGTGCAGCAGTCTCATAATTTGCAAGTCTTACGTTAGTCCCATGTGATAGCTGTAGCCATGCTAGAATATCACGAGCATTTTTTCCCTTTTTTTTTTTAAAAAAAAAAGCTGACATTGAAACCTTGAGAGGTTATATTTTCAAGTTTATTTTTCCAGTGAAAATTAAAGCCGCCCTGTGACTTCATGCCATATGCATATGCATTTATTTTATGAGTATTCTTCATGAGTCTAATGGTACTACTTGCAGAAGTAAAGAAAGTGGTATTTGGCTCTGTAAGAGAAACAAACCCACAGGTGTACTTTCTTACTGTGTTAGAGGAGAAATTAATGTTGCTTGATGGCTTCCCATTTTTTTTGAGTGTGTGCTAAAGGTGAGATAGGACAAAGGTTTAATTTTGATCTGCTTAATATTTATAGCTTCATTCATGGAAGCTTTTCCCATTTGTGTTGAAGGAATTTTTATCTAGAAAGCTCATGCTATTACAGTGAGCAAACCGAAGACATTTTCAGGTAAAGGTAATGTCTTTTGGAAGATAAACAGTTTACCTCCAATTGGACGAAAGCTACATTGTTACTTTGTAATTTCATATAAATTGATAGAGACTTTTTTCATTTTCACGATAACTTACCGTTCAGTTCAATTGCTTTTTGAACTTTGTTGGAATGCATGTGTAATTGTATCTGAAGTGGCACTGGGGTTTTATCTCCCGGCAGTAAATAGAATGAGGGATGCTGCAGTTTGTTTGGTTTTGGGTTAGGGAGATGCATGAGATAGGATGGATTTGTTTTCTTGTTTGAGGTGGTCTTTCATTTCTGTTTGGTTCTGGGTAAGCAAAGCGATTTTGTATATATGTATGGCTTTTTTCCCTTCTCTGACAGCATTTAGGTGGCTTCGAAAAAAGAAATCTGTGTATTTTGATGCAGGGAAGACTAAAGTCGAATGTTTAATTTTTCTGAGACACAGAGCTGGAAGAAAAAAGATTATTTTCTGTGTGAACTCCTTATGTCAGATAACATTAGAGAAGGATTTCAGGAAGAGTTTCTTTAAAATGATGCCTGATTATTTGGGGTCATACGCTGGCTGTTACCCACATTTTTGACATATTTTTGCTCATTCTTCCTATTACCTGCAGAGGGAGCTTGTATATGAGATAATCAGAGTAATCAAGGCATTCGGGGCGAATTGTTCCCAGTCAGTACAATTTCATTTCGCGGTGCCTTCTCTCGTATGCAGAGCAGAAGGGCTTGGCAAGATGGGTTTTCAAAAGGCTGTCCATCGGTAACAGGAAATAACAGTGAGCAAAAATTTTACAAGTCAGCAAGCAAAAGCTGATTTTAGAAATAACTTCATATTTCCAAGAGGAGTCTTTGTATTGAAAGTTTAAAAAGGAGATGAGGAAAACAATTCTTGAGATGCAAGAGGACAGTTTTGGTGTTCCTTCTGACGGGAAGCAGATTTTTGTAGCATAAACTGTCCTTTCTGATTGTGAAAATGTCATGTCAGCATGAGGGAGACAACCCAGTACTTCCAGGTCTGCAGTCCCTCTCGTGCAGTGTAGGGTGCTGGCCAAAAGCCATGGGTAAGTCTTCGCTGTTTATGCAGGCGGTGTTATGAAGCATAAACAAGGTGATTGCAGATGTAAGGATAACTCTTAATTGGGTTTTGCTCTGTTGTAAAATATAAAATGTGAATGAGTTTCATCCAGATAGAATTGATGACTTCATACCATCAGACTAAAGCAGGCAAATGGTGATAAGGATTGCTGTCTTCAGCTTTAGAAAAAATACTTACAGCAAAGAGGAAGGAATATAATGACCTAAGTTTATTCGCAAATTGTAACTTAAAAATGTGTTTAAAGAATCAGAAATATTTATTTTAAATAGTGATTTTTTTTTTTTCCCTTAATCTAACGGAATGAAAGAAATGTATTTCAGATTTTATAATTTGTATGGTGGTTATCTGGATAGTGAAAGTGTATTATCCTTCAAAAAGTTAAGACTTCAGAGAAGAAAATAATTTATTTATAATACAGTTTTGCTTGCTGAGAAAGAAGCATAATAGATGGTACTTAGATGAATTCTGCACTATTTATCTCTGGGAAAATAGTGACAATCGTTTTACTTTAAAATACTTCAGTAAATTTAAGGATGATTTGCTATGATGCTGAAAGGAAATAAAGTAGTATGCATGCACATTCCATAAAACAGAAATAGCTCTCCATAACATGCTTTCCTCTAGTAAATCTGCCACATAAATTGGTTTGAGTGTTGATTTTTATTTTTTTTTGCTTTTGGGGTGTGGTTTTTTTTTCGACTTAAACTAACAGAACTGTAAACTTAACATATGTTTGGCCTAATGTGATCTTAGGGTTTTCATTTTGATTCTCTTTTTAAACACCAGGAAAGATTTACCATATCTAAAAGAACAGCAAATCGGTGTCGATTTATTATTTATACTGGCTAATCCTTGCTAATGTGAAAAGTCAGCTTGTTATTGTAACACCAAATGGCCCTCTAAGTAGGGAAACAGTTAAGTAGATCTCCTGTAATAGGTTGTTGTCTAATAAAGAGATTTATGGTATTGGCAAGGGCTATTGTATAGGTATTACCCTCTCACAGCATGATCGTGTATTATCTTAACAACTCAGTGCCACGTTTACGTTGAGCATTTTCATAACAGGGTAAGAATATTAGCCACAGCAATTACACTCCAATAGGATTATAATGGTAAGATTTACAGGAAAAAATGTCTTTCATCGAGATTTTGGTCGGTGCTAGAAGTTGAAAAGTTGCATCATCCTTTTTGCATGGGAAAATACTGATGCGTTAGTCATGAGGAAGAAAGAGAGGTTTCCTAATTTAGTCGTGTTGAAGACTTATGGGAGGCAAAGGACATAATCTTTATTTACGCAGTGTCGTTTTCTTTCCCGGTGAGGTAGAGATGTTTCAGAAATTCCATTCAGTGGAGGTGCTGTGCAATATGAAAATCAAGACCTGTGTGTAACTTTAGTTCTATTGTGAGGATAACACAGCTGGGATTAAGATACCTTTTTTTAACACCATTGTGTTTTGAAGGTAGAACGAGGGTGATTTACTTGCTATGTTGGAAGAGCCTACCGGAATAAAATTGTGATACTTTTGTTTCAGCCGTAGCTAACACATGTTTTCTGTTTCATTAACACCAGGTTTTTGTGGTGATAAGTAATGTAGATACTTTTTAAAATTACTACAAGCAACAAAAGTGACAATAATGTCATACTTGTACAGTTTTCATGTAAGTGGCATTCAAGCTGTTCCTTAGTTCTTAAAATTTTCCATCTGTTTTTTTTAAAAAACAAAAAAATTGAGATATTAATATTTGCTTACTTGGCAGAAGCAATGTATCGGTCACTTTTAATAAAACTACTTTTGTTTTTTATAGTCATTTATGAATAACTGCATTGAGCAGGACAGCAACCTGAATGGCCAAGTGTGATAAAATCACCAGACATTTTAAGAGTATACCTTGAGGTATATTCAGTAGTTCAAAAAATATTGGAAAAAATAGTTTTCCTCCCCCCCCCCCGCCCCCCGATTTAGTATAACAAAATTATAATTAGATAATTCCAAATAAAAAAAAAAAGTATAGATAGCAATTCTTAGCGTAGAAGAACTTTCCAATCCACATTCCATGTACTGCATGGATAGTAGTAGTTAAATTTGTAAGACACAGCATTTCATGGATGTTTTGGATTAATTCTATGTGTAAGACTTCTATGTAGAAAGGACTTGTACCCGTCTGTTTTTAAGCTCCTACTGATTGCCAGAAGCCAGAGAAAAGCTACACCTGTTTCTTTTGACATGAAATATTTCACTTCTGAAAGTGTACTGATAAAAGGTAACGTTGCACACAGGTTTAAACGTTTTCTGGTTGATTACTGGAAAATAACACGGGCCTCAAAACTACATTAAACAATCTATTCAAAACTTCATTATTTCTGTAATCGTGATAACAACGCAGGACTTCATCTGTATCTCGTATGTCTTGTATTTACATGAGAGAAAAATTCTGGAGCTTTGTCTTTAGTCTTGTGTTCCAAACAAGAATCATGACCCAAAGAATAATGTTTTCTATTTTAGAAAAACTCCTGTAAGTACTTAGATTTTCTTCACATGTCATTCATTTTCAACTGTGGAAAACGATTGTATTTCTTGTCTGTAAGTGAAAAGGAAACACAAAAGGACGAATGTTACCCCCTGATGAATGTGGAGCTCCAACAGATTGAGGAGTGGGAACTGTGGCTGCATTGTTGAGGGCAGAGCTTGGCTTCTATGCCTGAATGAAGAAGTCAGTACCTAAAATAAAAGGGTGAATAATGCATAAAATTTCAGTTTTAAATGCTACAATTATTTATAATTTATTTTAACAGGTAACAATGGATTTGTTGTGCAGATACTTATTGAAGAAATTGTCTTCTAAAATAGGAAACTTCTATGTCTGAAAGAGGAGAGTATGTGCAGAAATATTCTTACCAAATTGTTAGCCTTATGGACTCTCCTGACCTTTTTGGATATATATAAACTTGTAGATAACTGTAAGGTAAAGATTAACCATTTTTCTTTTTGTTCAAATGCCGTAGTGAGTGGCTTCTTAAAATTAGTATTCTTCTGTTCGCAAGACAATAAATCAAAGCCCAAAGCTGCACTGTAGGCATTTTACTTCGTGTTAAACCCAAAGCCACGCTAAGTCATACTTAACAGCCCACAGACAACTAACCCTGACGAAGGGATAAGTCTGTCTTTTGCCGCCCCTCGCCTCGTCTTTTTATTATTATTTTGTTTGGAACGGCGGTGCTGCTATGACTAATACAGCTTTTGTATTTGGCAAATGGGACACAAGTAATCAGCGGTTCTCGGCTCGCGACTGGAAAATCTGCCAAAGAGAGCACATAAAACCAGTGTAACCTTTGAAGTATACCTGTGAATGAAAGTCTTCTTTATACATGTGTCACCTGTACAGAATTCATATATTTTTACTACATTTTCCCAACTTCTGATGGTATTATTTCTGATTATAGTGGGATTTACAACAGTGTTCAGGCAGTAGCATGGTTAGAAAGCACTGGTTCAGCCTGCTTCAGAACATAGAGTCCCTTTGGGTTTTTTTTTTAAAGATAATAATAGTGACTTACAGTGAAGTCAGCACCTTCCTTTGACCTATCTAATTAATGGCCAATTTTGAAAACTTTTATTTTAATCATATGTAGTGTAATTTTTAGTCCAGCTTTTGACTGATCTTCACATGTGATTGCTAGGATTCTGCAAACAATAAATTTCTTAGTTATTGTGTATTTTTCGTAGTAAAACACATGATATATGCAATAATTATTTAAAACAATTTTTTGTTCAGCATAGTTTTATATATTAACAAAGGTTACGGAAGCCCTATATGTTATTTGAAGGAAAGCCAAGTAAGTGAAAATTTTGTAGTAGGTCTGCCTGAAAATAGCCAGTAGATGATTTCTGTTTATTTTTTAAATTGAGACATAATAACACATAAACCAAATAAAAGTGCAGCATTAACAACTGTTGAAACTAATAAGCAAGGATTTATGAAAAATACCTGATGGAGTGGTAAAATTTGTTGGTGTTTCGGTGCTGTGGTTAAGCAGTTTGTACAACTGGGTTCATGACTTGCGCACAGTTGAGAAATCTGATTAATATATCCCTGATCACTTAATTAGAGCCGTTATTTAAATTATCTAAAGGAACAACTGTCCAGGTCTTGTCCACATAGGAAACATTAGCTGTGCTAAACCAACTGAGCAAATGCGCTCCGTGGAATTTTATTATGGCTTGCAAATGGTGGAAAGAAGTAGCTCTCAAATTCACTCAAGTCCATCTGAACGTTGGACTAATTGTGTTTTTACCGCAGTGTTAGTGAAAAACTGAGAATGCCGTTGTGTGCAACGTGTTTCCATCTCCTCTTCCTCTCCCCCGGCTGAAATAAGGAGCTCCTCTTTTTACCACAGGCTTGTGATTTGGAGCTCTCGGGCAAGCTGGTCTGGTACGGAACTGTCGTCACCCTGCACGCGGTGCTGGTCTCTGTCAGACCTTCCAGATCCAAATTTGTGGCTAGACTCCTTCAGTTGGTTCATAATAAAACAAAGGTGTACTTGGAGGTAATCTAGCTAATCATCATGAACTGGAGGTAGTCCCAGCTGCACTTCCCCCTCAAAACTTGGCTGTGATGGAAAAGCGCAGTGGTTGGGAGACGGAAGAGGGGAGTGTTGCGCGCGCTGTTGGCCGATGAAGATCCTCGGAAACCAGGTTCGTCCTTTTTCTGTTATTCACAATCAAAAAGTCAAAATCTCCATTTTAATGAAGACATTTCAAAGAACAGGCGGGTTGAGAAAGATATTGTACTTCTTTACATGCTCCTTCCTCTTAAACATGGAAGAACCCTCAGGCTACAAATGAAAGAGTATTTCACCCTGTGTAGTTGATCTCAGGCTGCCCAGTAGCAATGAAGAGTAGAAGTTTTTTTAAAAAAAGCGTTGGAAACGGCTGAGTGGTTTCATATTTTTCAGTCTGTGGCTATCTTATGTCCCCTCTATGTCCTGGTTTTGTCAATATTTCCCTTTCTCCTAAGAACTATAGCAAGTGGGAGGAAAAGTAACTTGGGAGAATGTAATTATGCCAGAGAGGCATTTTCGTGTGGGAACCTTTATAATGCCTTCATGTAAATGACATTCACTATGGAAACCCTAAGAGCACTTAGGAGCAGAAAGGTTCATCCTGTGCTCCATGGGAAACACCGATTTGCTTATCTCGCGTCCGGGAAAAGGCACAGGCTGGGGCGGGGGAGGCTTCAACCCAGTTCCCGGTCCAGGGCTGCTGGGGACGGCGTGGGGACCCTGGGCATCTTGGGACCATCTCCAGGAATGGCGTGGCCAGAGTCTCTGCAGTTTTACAAACGTAGGAAATGGAGCCACCTTCAAGTATAGTTGTATTTTGCAGTCTTAATTTTTACATGGTAGGTTGTTACTTCCTTTTCTTTTTTTTTTTTCCTTATTTTTATTATTTGCTATGTTCTCAGGCCTGCTCACTGACATTCAGTTTCACTGAATGCCTGCTCCTGGAGGAGGAACCTACAACATGATAGCTTTAAGATCAAAACGCCTTCCGAATCGTGTTGACAAACCTGATGAAGTGGTGCAGCACAGGATGTGGCACGGAGCCCTCCAGTGCACGCTTGGAGCAGCAGCAGAGTACCCCCCGCAGCAGCCTGGGTCCCTGGCAGTGCTCTCAGCTCTGCTGGCTGGATCCACAGCTGTGGTTCCCAGAGTTCCAGGTTTTTTGACCTGGAACAAGAAGGGAATGTAGCTTTATTTATTTCAAAGGCTTCGTGTTTGTAAGCTTTGATGAAGATTCTTGTAAAATTTATAATTGTTCTGTGATGTTTACTATCTCCACCGCATTCTTAAAAATTAATCGTCTTGTTGAATAGTGTTTCCCAATCAGCTTTAATTATTGATGTTTTGTTCTTTAGGAGAAGGGCAGTGGTACTTTTCCTCCCATACCACAGCCTGTTCAACCCCAGTTCAATGAGTTATATCCTTGTACCTGTGAAAGAATAACAATGCAAAAAAGGTTGTAGTCATGGTTTATTGAACGGGACTCAAAATAAGTGGGAAATGGACATTTTTGTTAAGTCCGGGTTCTAAGAAGTGGATACTTTGTGCGTGTTGAAGCAGTTGGTACCTGCTGTTTGGAAGTTAGAGCTGTTACTGGTCGTTGCTAGAGAAGTAACTTCTTAGAAGAGAATGCAACATTTAAATATTTGAAAGTATTTAGCTGAATATGTTTTTGTTTTTAGCTATCTTAAGCTTTTCTTAGGGACTATTTTACAAATATTTTTGAAAGTGAATGAAATATCAGAAGTTGAACAATAGTAAATGAATGTTGCTCATGAATGCATGCACGATCGAGTATGTGTATGCCTGGGTAATTATTTATTAAAAAATACAAAGTGTCCAGTATATCCTGTGGTAAAATTGTGAGGCAGATCAGGAGAAGAAATGCTCGTCCAGAGTCACGGATGAACGTCACTGCCAGCCATGAAGAGCCTCTTTCCTTTGTTCCGCTCTCAGCCAGCTAGACTGTTCGTGTACATGTTCTGGTTAGTAAGGGACAACACTGTGAAAAAGCTATAAAGTTATATTTGCTTAGCTCTTCTTAAATAATACTGTAACAGTGAATTTGGTTTTTATTTTGATATCCAGACATCATTGGAGTGAAATGTCTGGCTGTTGAAATAAATCGTACACTCTGCTTGCTGCAAGCTCATCCTGTACGCCGTAGTAATCTTGGGTTAGATAGTTTTATTTTTAGAACATGTATAAAGCTGCTATTTTTAGGTCAGAAATGTCAAATTGCCTTTTGACTGAAGAGATATTAAAATAAAACTGGGTAACTTCTAGAGAGTATGTTGATAACCCAGCAGTGTCCGGTGAAGTGTTCTGTCATGCCTCTGTCTGTCACTTTGTACATATCTGAGAAGATGAACATTTAGGTTGGTGGTTTATTTTTTTTTTCTTTCCATTTCTGTCTGTGTTATTCATCCTCCTGTCTTTCTTTTTCTCTTCTTCCAGAAATAAAATCTTAGTTGTGGCCAATAGTGACCCATAAATAAACTGTCCCATTTATTACTGTCACAACCTCTTCTGGACTTGATTTTTAAATTAAAAAAAAAAAAAGTCCAGAATGTGCAATAGATGTGTTTGAAATTGTGGTCAGTTTTTAAAAAAAATTGTTACTATTATTCTGACACTATGAAACCATCAGTCATTTATAGAATTTAATTAGTTGCGGGACAGCAATTGTTTGTGAACACTTGTGTGCAGGTACACATGCAGACGGGCATCTCACTGCACCTGTGCCCTGGCCCCTTGTGGAACATCTCGTGCCAACATTATCTTTCTTTGTCCCCATGTTTATTACTGCTGCAATTTATTCTTCCAGCAGATCCGTGGCTTCTGGTGTGGTTTCCGTACAGATTAGAGAGCCCGTAGTTGCAGTTAGCTTGGGTTTGGGTCCGGGAGAGAAGTAAGTCCTGTACCTTGGGTTCCCAGTGTGTGGCCACTGACCCGAAGCGCTGGCAGCCCGCTTGAAGGAAATCAGATCACACGGAGATATTTTATACTAGCGAGTCCTTCCCTTTGTACCGTGCCGCATGTTTTCTGTTCCCTGTTGACTTGTTTTCCTTCGCTGTCGGTCATCCTCTGCCCCTTCAATCGCCTCCTTACTTTGCAGGGGCTCCCCGACACATCCACCCCGGGCTGGCCTGGGCTGGGCAAGCCTGCCCGTGCTGCTCCAGCTTTCCTCCAGCCTTCCCTTCTCCATCTGCTTGCTTTCCTTCTGCGCCCTACCCAAGGGCTTTCCCACCTCCAGTGCACTTGAAACTAGCGGGCTGGGGGGGGGAATGCCATCTTCCAGCTCTGCCGGCTCCCTTTGCCTTCCCCACGCCCTTTTCTTTTCTTTTTTTCCTGGCCCCAAGGTGTGATTCTCAGTGATTTCTGGTGAGTAACTGGCAGTACGGGGGAGTCTACCTGATGATGATGATTTCATTGTGCATCTGATTTGTAATCTAGTGCAGAAGCCTCTGCAGTGCAGAAGGCTTGATAGTATTATTTAGTGTTAGACATTTAAAATATTAAAGTACATAGAGCACTGGTTAAATCAAGGTAGCCTGTTGAATGTGTGTGTAACTTGCAATGGCTTTCTGAGTGTGAAGGTCTTGCACAATAGGGTATCTTTGGGCAAGCTGTGAAACACAGCGATCTAGACCAAATTTGGAGTTTTTCAAATTGCTGAATGAGAAGCTGTTAAAACAGCATGTGTTTGCTAAACAGGGACATCTTCTCTTAAATTTATCTTCTATCTGCTTAGCTGTCAGCCACTCTGTCGCTGAAGACTTAGAACTCTATTCATTAAACAAAGAATTAGCTGGATTTCACAGAAAATGCTGTTTTTTGTTAAAAATAGCAGCCAGACCAAAAGGTTAGACTGCCATCAAAGTGTCCGTAAAAATATGCTTGAGACCCCTTTCTGTTTGTCTCTATCACAAGAGAAGATGAGTTGTAAATTGCCTTTCATAAAACTGAGTTTGATTTAAGGTATTAATAAAATCTAAATTTGTGCATTCTTGCTGTGGGGACTGAAGATTTTAATTTAGTGAAATGCCAGAACAGTTTTTTTTGTGCTCTGTTTGATGAGTGTTATGTGAGAATTCCATCTTACTAAATTAGGGCAGACATATATATTACACTGTTTACAAACTGTTATGATTAAAACCTGTTAAATTTCATATTTAATATTCAGCCATCTTTGAGCAAAAAACCTCACCTCATTTCTGTCTCGGCACTGTTGAATTCTTATGTTAAAATAGATTAAATTGCAAATGTTAATTTGAGCAACTGTGGAAAGTTGTGACCTGGATTTGAAATAGCCGTGAGACTACTCCAGCAGCAGTAAATCTGCAAGAGTGCGTAAGGCTGGCACATGGCAGGGGATGTGTCTGATGTGAGAATTAGAGAGCGGGTGGAGGCATAGCCTGAAAACGAAGTCATGTGCCAGTATCATGTTTTTTTGCTCTACAAGAGAAAAAGCACAAATTTGTGACTTTATATTAAAGCTGTATTTTTTACAGGCAGCGCACAGCGACTTAAAAAAAAATAAATCTGATTTCAAAATGGCAAGCTAAAATTCAAGCTGTATTTAAAAAAGACTGTTTGTGGCATTGAGGCATCCGGGTTCTTAATCCCCGTGTGCTTCCAGCGGCGACAGCGATTCCGATCTTTGAAATAGTAAGGAAATTGCTTGTGCAAAACTTCAGCCTGAAAACAACATCAGTGTGAGGAAGAAGTAAATGCTAAATACACTTACCTTTTGTTCTAAGCTTTTCCCTTTTGTCCTTAAATGACTTTTTTTTTTTTTCCCCTTAGCTAAGCCTGGCTTCAGCCCTAGTTCTGGGTACTTAAAAACACGATAGCATCAAAAGGTCTTGAGTTTTAGTTGTCAAGCACTGGCATTGCTGGAATCTTTTATTCTCTTATTGCTCTGATTTTCTTCATCTCTTTTATAACATGTCAGATAAAAATGCAGGTAGTGTCAGGAAAATGTGATAATAGTAATTTTTAAAGCAATGTTTTGACTTAAAAAATAAAGTTAAAACAATAATGTTTAAACAATTCATAGTGGAAAAATCAGGGGAGATTAATTGTTCGTTAAAAAAAATTGATAGATTAAATAATTTCTATGTGCTTATTTTATTCAGTTTGCTGTTCTCTTATGTCTCCGGATATTTTTGATACTAATTTCTTTTGGCATAAGTGAAAGAAATGAGCTTCTGATACTGGCCAGACAAAATGATCTTGGAGCACTATGCAAAGGTATCACAAGTGTTACATTATCTATTATTGCAGGATTGACTATTGATTCTTTTCAGTTTCTAAAAAATGCTGAGGTTATGGGGCTTATGAAGTATGGACCTGAAATACCTTAACCTCTCCATTTTAATTTTTTTTTAAAAAAAGCATTTTAAAAACTGCTGCACAAGGGATGGGTAACAGCAGCGGGAATAGGATGCCGGCGCGTTGGTTTTACCGGGTGCAGAGCCGGGGGGATTGGCAGGCTCTGCCGCTGGGCTGAACTGCGGGGCTTGAGTTGCGTTGGCAGGGCTGCGTGTAAAAGTTTGTGCCGTGTTTGCCAACTGTGTTCTTGGCTCAGGCTGCTGTTACACGTCTCTCGACTCCAAAGCATGCTCTTTTGCCAAATTCTACCTGAAAATATATGCTGGAATTCCTAATTAAATAAACCCCTTGATATTTATTTTAGGCCTTGGAAAGGCATACCTGCTTTCAGAGTAGATACTGCTTTGGTAGAAATACAAATAAAAATTAGAAAAGCCCAAGATAGATTAAAAAGCTTTAACTGGTGTTAGGAGAGAAATTGTCTCTTGCAAACAGATTGGTAGCTTTGGTTTCTTTTAAGTGTTGAACTTGTGGGACTTCACCAGATTCTTAGATGAAATTCTTTGCATGCCTGCATTTTCTGTTTATTTTTCAAGTATTTTGAAAATTGTTCTTCTACAAATGATAACGGCAGTCAGTATGTAATTTCGTTGTTTTTTCCCCGCTCTATAGCAGTACAGCTACCTCACCATCGCCGTAAGCTAAAGTTACCAGTTGAACGATAAAGGTGTAATTTATGCCAAACCAGTCTAGAAGCTGTTTCGGAAGACTGATAGCAACTGCTTTTATACATATTGCAATGTAAAATGCTTATTAATGTTAGCAGATGTTGCACTTTAATCCCCCAGAATGATTGTTTGGTAGCAGCAGGAGATTTATTAAGCTTGAGTTGTGTGAAATTGTGTGTGCCTAAGCTGCTATTTAGATTGTAAAAATGCCATTGAAAACTGTTAAAAAGTTCTAACTGTAATTGGCAGAGAGGTATTGGCTGGTCTGAAAGAAGTGTATGTGTAGCGTTGGCCCTTGTGCTGTAACCTCTCTATCATTTATCTCCTTGTATTGATGTCACTGAATTATTAATTCATGAGCAGGGTTGGATAGGGTGAAGGCACTATTTAAATGTGTGGCACATGTATCCTTATCGCTCGAGACATGAAAAGAGTCATTTTGTGTTATCTATAAAATGGAAAGGACATTTAAAATTTCATTTACGGTAATCCACTTCACTTCCCAGTAAAACACCTAGATTATTGCTACTATAATATAATGTTCTTATTAAAATTTTGTAATCTTTCCACTCTGTTCACTTATAAGTAGACATTTGCCTATCAACAATATTTATTTTTTACTTTTAAGTTGCACATACAGTTCATGAACTGCAGCGGTACAGAAGAGGAGCAGTTTTTTTTATAAAAAACCAGTGCTCTTTAACTTCTAGTAAAAGAATACAAAATAAGAGCTGTTAAGTATTTGTAATCATGAAAAGCTAAATAAATTATCATTTAAAGTCATAACGCAACCTAATTAAAGAAAAAAATGATTTTTTTTTTTCGAAAGTAGCAGCGTCATTGTCATGTTGAGCTATTAATACCGCTGTTACCTAAAAAAATTGTAAATGCGTGACACAGAGTTCTTGGGCTGCTTGATTAAGCCACAGAATATCAGAGGTCATGTCGTGGCTAAGAAAATACATTAAAAATGTATCTTAAATTTCATCTGTGTGGTATGGATGATTTAAAAAAATATTAAAATGCATGCGAAATATTTTTAGTCACTCCAATGATAAAAGCTCATTCTTTTGAATACTTTAAAAAGTGTTAGTTCTTCTTAAAAATTCTGAGAATGAAAGCAATTTAGGGATACTTGGTCCTCAAGTGCTTGCTGTGGCTGGCGTGGCAGGGCTGGAGAAAACCCATGTTCCCTTTTGTTTCACCATTAGCAGATACCACTTGACGCTGCTTTTTGCCTTTTCACAGCGCATGCAGAAGGACACCTCTGTTTCTACAATACATCTTTTCTTATTTTTCTTTTTTCTTCTCCTCTTTTCCTCTTCTCCCTGACCCCGCAGGAAGAGAAAATACTATTTAGGATGCTGGGGAGTAGAGTCAGACAGTGGTGCATGCAAGTAGAAGGAGCTTTTCTGTTGAATTATGATTTAGAGCTCTTTTTGCTGATAACTTTTCCAGATGTAACTGTTGTGGTTTTCCGACTTAGCCTTTCTACAAAAGGGATTAAAAAAGTAACTGAAATAGTTTTCTGTTTTTCTGTTATACTGTGAATAACTAAGCAAGCCCACAGTTCGCCCCAGTTGAAGGAGTGGTATGGCTCTGATGAATGACTGGTAGTGATTCAGCTGCCTGGCACAGTTCAGTAGTTCATTGCTTCTTAAATTGTACAAGAAAATACTCTTGAGTAGAGTTGCACCATTAGATGCCGGGGCAAGTCGCAGAGCCCATTATCCAGTGACAGAAGTGAATTCTTTCTTCGTTGCAGAATCACGCCCTTTCTGCAAGGCTGCTGAAGATCTGTTTGCCCTATTTATTGCGTGTGTTTTGCACGTTCCTGGTGATGGGTGAGCGGTAGTTCCGTGGTTTGGTCGTATGTTTGTGTGTAGGTGCAAGGAGGAGAGTTAGCACTGTCTGCACAGCACTGTCCTGTGTGGCTTCTCACCCTTGTGTTCTGGTTTTCACCGTGAATGTGTGTATGAGAAAAGCCAATTATGAGGGAAGAAAAGCAGAGAAGTTATTAATTTGTATTCTGGGATTTTTGAGTTTCCAGACTTCTATTTCTAAGTGCTACTGGTATGTAAAATTGGTGAACCTGAAAGATGTGTCCTCTGTCAGTATGTCCTTTTTTTGTGTGCTTAATATACATAAAATACTCCAAAGAGTTCTATAAATTTAATGAAGTTTCTGCCTGTGCGCTTAGAGAATCTCTTACATGCTTAGAAAGTAGTTAAAGACCGTTCTTAGGTGATTGTAATTTCAAAGTTGATGTATTTGAGGTCTCCATCATTTCTTCCCTTCTTCTGTTGTCAAAATTACAAATTTTGATGTGGCTCCTGGCTGAGCATGGAATAGTAGCACATAGGACTTCTCAAGTGTCTCTGCAAGCCGTGATCCGCTACCTTTTAATCACTAAATGGTTTGTGAATGGTTTGGAAAACACAGCTCACTGGAATTTCTCTTAGAAGTTTATTTGTTGGTGGTGGTTTTTAGTGGAACTAAAATGTGGTCTTCTGAAGCTCCTGACTATCAGGCTGCTGGTAAGAAAAAAAACCTGCTCTCTGTTCTCTGAAATATTAGTTGTGCTCCAGAGAAAAGAAAGAAAACTAGTAATAACTTAAGAAGGGGTTATTTGAAAGAAGAAAAAGGGAAATGCTTAAGTACAGCATGTTTTAAAACATAATTAAAAGCGTGCATTATCTAAATGGTCTTTAATAAAATGCATTATTGTGATGCTATAGTAAGTTTTAATACTTACGGATATGGTGGAAGAAAAGGTATTTTAAAAATACTTTTCTTCTGCTGCCTCTGTATTTAGTCACAGGTGTTTCAAATTTCTTTGCACGCTTATTGGATATATTTTACCTCATTGCCGATTACCTCATTGCTCCCAAGAAATCCCTTTTGGTAATATTGATAACCTAATATATGACAGATTTTGGTCATTATTATTTCATTTAGTGGTCATATGTATAGACCAAGAGGGAATCTGAATATTGATTCACTGAATGGCTAGTAACAATGATTTATGAGTCAAGGATTCAGTGCAGTGAGCCAAACACAGCAGAGATTACATCTTCTGTGCCACCATTGATTTTGTTTCATATTTCACTGCACAGTGATTAGGCCGTGGTCTCACAGATGTTGACATTAGAACCATATTCCTCTCTAAGCAGAAGATATGTCACAAGTTACATCTAGTGAATTGTGTGTATATGTACGTGCCTCCTGTTTCTGATTTTTTAAAAAAAATCAAGTATTTTTCAGTTACTTTTTGGAGTGGGTCTTTGGTAACAAAAAAGGATTTTGATAGAATTTTAAAAAAATAATCAAAAGTGACTGTACTGTCCACACAAGAATGAAACTTGGACCATTTCATTTGTATTGAATACAGACACTGGTTGTATTTATACATACACCGATCGCAAATACAGCTGAGAAAATGGGATGCTTGAAAATGGATCCTCAGCTGTCACCTTCGTGAAGCTTTTTGATAATATTCCTTGGAAGGTGCCTAGAAAAGAAGTCTTCAGTACAGTGATTTCGGGGGATTGAGCTGAGTTTTGTGCGTGAGTCCCGGCTGCCCAGGGTGTGCGGCACAGCCACCCCTGGCCGTGGGTTGGTTGGAGGCCCAGGGCGTTGGGGCTCTTCAGGCCCCGTTAACCCGGCGTTAAATGTGGGTACAAACGTGTTCTTGTCTGCTCTTGCCTGTCACCTGATTTGGTTTTTTTGGAGGTTGGTAGCTCCTGGGTGTTGGCAGTGGCTCTGGGCTGGTGTGGTGAGGTTGCCTCCAGCTGCGAGAGGCGGATCCGAACTCATTTCCCGGCGTGAGCCGGGGCCGAGCAGCGCGGGCGCCTTGAGCGCCTTGAGCTCCTGCCGTCGGTGAGAGACGCACCACGGCGCTGCGCAGGTACGGGCACGCCCGACCGCAGGCCCAGCACTTAGTTCTGTTTGTTTTGTTTTTGCAGTCTACTTCCACTTCAAACAGGTTCTTGGCTGTGAAAAACACTGGATGGGAGGGGAAAAAGAAAAAAAAGAGATCAGCTAAGTGGCGTAACAGCTCTGAGAAATATGGGCCTTTGCAAAGCCTTGTCAAGGCTGTCAGCAAACAGTTTACTGTCTTACAAGGCTGCCGTGTCTTTGGTTGATGTTAGGCTAGTGTGTGGTAGGTCACTTATTTTTTTTTTTTTTTTTTTTTTGAGGGAAAGGAATGCAATCTTCTAATATAAATAGATTATTTTGAGGATTTCTGTGAGAAGTTTGAAAAGCCTTTGAATTTTCTTCCGCTGTTATGATTGCTTCTTCTGCTTTGTCATATGGTTCTCGATGGTTTTTTTATAGCTATTCCTTATTTTCTTGTTTATTTTTGATGTTCATAAAATCTGTCCTATGCAGGTTGGAAAATGAGAGCTATTTGTTTTGCACTTTAATGAAGAGAATGGCAAACAGCCTCAGACTGTGCCTCTGGTGTCCAAAGTGATCAGCGTATTTAACATGCTCAGCGTGACATGAAGATATTACAGCCAATAACGGCTGTAATTGACTTCCCGCATCCCTTTCCCTCCCCCTGCTTTGGATGCTGGGGATTTATCTTTGAGACCCCGGGAAGATGTCGTCACACAGAGGGCAGAAGTGTTGGAAGGTTTTACATGGGCTGTTAGGGTGACTGTGGTCTGATGGAGTGGCACGGTGTCGTTTCAGGTGAAATACAGGGAATTTGCAGTGAGGACTGAGTGACACTCCCCTGCACCCCCTCCCCGCCTCCCCCCACCCCTTGATTCGGAGCGTTTAGCACAGGCATAAAGAGAAACTCAGACTTGGCAAAAGGAGAGTGCCTGGAGCCAACAAAAGCCATTCTTAGGAGCGCTACCAAAGGTTTGCTTTGCTGGCTTACTGAATGAAAACTCCCAAGAGTGTCCAGGCTTTATCCTGTGTTAACAAGAAGGGGCAAAGCCGTCTTGCTGGGAGCCGGCCGCCGTGTAACGTGAGCGTAAACCATGAGAGCCAGGCCAAGCCGGAGTGTTGAGAAAGGAAAATCTTTGTCTTTTCCTCTCAAACCCTATTTATTTTCTCTGTGAATCATTGTGGTAGACCACTGAGCTGCTGTGGACTGTGGACTAAACTGACGTTGTGCTATCGAAATAGTGTCGGTGCGCTGCTTCGGGTCGTGTTACGCCCCGCATAGGTGGATTCGGTATTCGGGATGAGCTGCTGTGGTGGGCATTTCTGTGGTCATTCTCAATTAGGGTGCTCATGAATTGCACACTGTTTCAGGCATTCCTCAGGCATGGGTACAGCACTTCAGAGCACAGCACAGCTGAATGCGTCGTATTTTTTTGTTGTTTCAAGGTTGGATGACCTTGGTCAAGTCTTGTTCTTACTGTATTCCATTTCCCCATACTATATTCCTTCCATGCAACTTCGGAGGAGATGTTTTGGGTTCGAAATCCAGTGTTCAAGGTGACAATTAATAGGAACTGTTGAATACAGAGTGGAAGACGAGATCCTGGTAAATTTTAAACATTGAACTGGTAGTAGAAAGATGCTAACTAAATCATCATGGGGTCTTCCCTGTCCTCTCTCTTCTTTTTTTTTTTTTTTTTTCTTTCTTGTTAGTAAGATCTCGTAACTTTGAAGATTTTCTACAGTCTGGTATTGTGGCATTAAGACAAGTTATTAGTATAAGTCAATTTTGGAATAACCGTATTGAAAACTTAGAAATAACTTACATCGAATGCACAGGAATGTGCATTAACTGCTGAAATTTAGAGCTGAGTCTCATTGCAGATACGTGTGAAACCGTAGCTCTTGGATCATAAACAATATTAGTCTCATTCCAGTATTCTACTAATGTGACTTAGTTTTACTAATCACACTACACTAATTAAATTCTTATGTTACGGATTATAGGAAGTTTAACCTTTTTTTTTTTTTTTAAATTGGGAAAGCCTCATGATGGGAAAGCACGTGCACACATGATTTCTCAGGAGACTAAGTAGTCTATTATATTGTATGAATATATATCTACTCACCCTTGCCTCCTCTTCCCCCTCCTTTCCTCTGCAGAGGGTTTCAGATATATTAGAGAATCACTTAGTTTCATAAACTGGGTTATGAAAGGCGGTGGGGGTGCTGCATGTGTGGCAAGGTAGGTCATAGAGGATTTATACGCAGCGCTGCGTGTGTCCTGCCGGTTCCTCGGTGTGCGTGAGCTGTGTGGCTATGGCTGGCGTTTCTTGCCTCTCTGTGCCTCATCATCTGTAAAGGCTCAAACTAGGACACTAGGATAAATTTTAGTTCTGTGACAGGGATGTTAAAGCTTGACTTAGGCTGCAAGTGCTTCGTGGTGTTTCTAAGACGATTTGGAAAGTTAAATACTTTTTTGTAAAATACATCAGCATTAGTCTGAAAGACTTTAAGCTAAAGAAAAACATCCTTGTTAGCTGGAAAGCTCTCTGCGTTCCCCTCTGTCTTAGTTGCCTGAAAAGCTGGATGGAACAGGAGGGAAAAGACAGCTCTTGAGCGCGCTGTGTCGGTTGTCCGGAAGCTCTTAAAAGACCCTTTTTCGGCTTTTGAAAATAAACCTTGGGAAGGTTAAACAGAGTAGGGTTGGGACGCGGCAGCCCTTTAGAGGTCTTTCTGTTCAAAGATGAAAGCGTTTCAAGGAGCACGCTTGGAGCAGCTTGCTCTTGTCTCTGGGGTGCTCTTGAGCAGGGTTGTGGGGAGAGGGATGGCCGGCAGCGGCGTCTATTCTGCAGCAGTCGTGTTCCCTCTGTCAGAAGTTTCAGAAGTACAGAAGAACAAGGAAGCGAGGCAGGAGCACTAAGATATTCAGGACTTGGAGCACAGCTTAGGAATACGGTATGAAGAGACGTCCAATACCCTTGCAGTGTACAGGTTTGAACATCATCATTTCCATTACTGATCTAGTTTTCTTCAAGAGCGCGTGTGTGAACAAACTGAACAAGGTGAACAGCTCTGTTCTCAGCGGGGGCTTGTTTTTGGTTTGGTTTGGTTTGTTTTTTGTCTATGAGGAGACTGCAGTATGGCCCAGAAGTAGAGATTTAAGTTACAACTGAAATTTTCCGGGCAGCCTTTATTGCACGCTGAAATTCAAGCAACCTTTCGCTCTGGGGAGTTCCTCTCTGCCCCACCCACCAGCCCAAGCAGCCGGTGATCCCCAGACAAGGTTTATTAAGCTCTGAGGGGAAGTAAGTTATTTGCACAGGACAGCCGCTCACCATGGTCTCCTTTTTCTGTTTACAAAGAAGTAACTTAATACATCTTTGCCTGGTCCTGCTTGTTTGGTTTGGGATTTGTTGCGGTTGCGAGATGCCACTGACGGCCTCCGTATTGCTGATAGACGGATGGTCAGAAGGACGGACCGTGGCTGTAGCGAGGTGCTCTCTGGCTCCAGCTCCTGTCTGGGGACCTTTTTCCGGCTTAGCTTTTGTGATGCTGATGAATAGTTGGTTCAGAACTGCACCGTTCTTTTACTTGGGGCCACACAGTTTCTCAAATAGATGGGTGGCGTTAAAAATTGGTTCACTCTTAAACTGTTAATTTTGATTCGAAGGAAAAGAAAGAAGCGAACCCAAACCCTATTGCATCAGTTTTCAAACACTGTTTAATTTTTTTCTCAATTTTTTTGAAAATTATGTGTTACTGATAAGCTGGTAGAGGCTGGTTAGTTTATTTTGAATTCTTTTTACAGCAGCACACTGAGTTAAATTCTATGTAAGCTACAGCAATCTAGAGAGAACAATATATTGCACAAAGCACTTAAATTTGTCCTTAAAATATTTTACATTTATTCTGAGTTGAAAAGCCTCTGCTGGTTTTGGTATTGCAAAATCATCAATATCCTTTCAGAAACTGTGCTTTCTTGTTAAAATAGTTAAAATAAAACGGTTTACAAGATCAGGAACTCTTTTGACTTTTTATTTTCACTTTAAAAAAAAGTCTCTGCCATATATTTTGCAGCTATTTCCTAGAGAGATGTTGGGTACAGCAAGTGGTGCTTTGATTACTTTTTGGTTTTAGCACAGCTTTTTTCCCCCATCCTCCAATTTAAAAAAAAGCCCTCAAAGAAATGATGAATTTAAGGGTGATAAAGCACAGGTGTATCACTAAACACATGAAGGTGAAGGAAGATACCTCAAAATCTGAGTGTACAGTGATATGTTGTGGAAATAACGATTAAACTGGAGTCTCAGAAAGTCAAAATCTTCTGGACAGACTGGGAGCAATCAGAAGACCAACTTAATTTCACTTTTAGTTGTTACTGTTCCTCTTCTATTCTCCTGGATTATTCTGACCGCATACTGAAATTATGCTGATTAGTCTGCAATGTCTGTGAAATAGTTTTATGATTTTTCCTTTGGGTGCCGCAGGTAAAAAATTAATCCAAGCTCTTCAGATGCTTTTAGCTGAACTATCTCCAGTTTTTCTTCTTAATGTCGTGGTGGCAATTTTTTCGTCTTTATTTAGCAGGAGCTCCTTTGCAATTGTAATTTCTGCTGAATGCAGTGGACCCTTTGTGGATTTTTAGATTTTTTTTGTTTGTTTTGTTTAAACACTCAGCCCAGTGCAAAAGATCTAGAGATACAGTATGACTGTGTCATCAGAACTGCTTCTGGGCTGTCCTGAAGCGGCTGGGGTGCCACTGTCTAAACTGAGGGCACGTCGTGTCCCTCTGGGCAGAGGGGTCTGTGCCGGGCAGAGCCCCGCTCCGGCTGCCCCGCGCCAAGCGCTCCGGTTGCTGTTGCATGCTCTTTGCTGAAACACGTGTGGATAAAAGCGCCTGTGATTGAGGAGCACCTGTCTGTAGTTGGAAATTGGGGGAAAAAAAAAAAAAAAAAGGTTTGTTTTTATGAATAAATAAACATAAAATCAGTCTGCCTCAGATGTTGGTTCTCTTTCATTTCCGTGCGTGAGGAATGCCAAGCATGCTTGTGCTGTGTGAGAGGGATGCCTGGGCTTCAAGTGGTATCGCTGCTCTTGCAGAGGAGCCAAGTAAAGAAACCTCCTTGGCTACTTCATAATCTCCTGTTCTGCTGCAGTCACATTGCCTGCGTTGAGAGCCAGAGAAATCGTTCCATAATGTTTTCTGTTACTTTTCCTCCCTTTCTCTCCTTGGGGAAAAAAGGGAGTGTCAGTCTTGTTGCTCTCTGTGTGCTTAGAGAACAAACTTGTCATTGATTAATATTGACTAATATAAAAGGAGTTATACTTCCTGCTTCCGAAAATGATCTACAGTCCACAGAATTTCTTTTTCTGGCATTTTCTCCTCTTCATCCTTTCCAGTTCTCCTTGCCAAAAGTATAAATGTATTTTTAAAGCCCTCAACATGCTCTAGTACTCGTAAGACTTGTAAGTGGCCCTCGGATGCTGCCACTTAAATTTTTACGTGGTTGTTGTTATATGTTTTTAAACTATGTTACTTTTTAAAGTAACAAAAAGTAAAAAATATATTTCTGAGATATCTGAAACTAAACAGCAGTTTCAGATATCTCAGAAATCCATCCACGCAGTCCTGTCCCTTGGTCTTGGAGAGACCAAGCCTGTGTAGCTCTTCGGATCTCTAATCGTCGCAGTGACTCTTCCAGAGTTGTTTCACATGTCTGTAATGTATAGAGCCAGCTTTGTAGCTAAAAATAATTTGTTCTTATATGGATGTTAATTTTTCTCTGGCTTCCCTCACTGTAATAGTCAGGACTGAAGCATGATGTGGCTTCATACAGTGAGATATGGCAGAGGATGTAGTCGTTATTCAGATGGCTGGTGAGAGCACGAAGTCATTAGCGAAAGGGAGCACTCTGCTGTCAAATCTTCTATCGCAGCTACTGCACTCTACCACTGTAATTATATTTTTCAAATGCAAATGATAGCTTTAAGAATTCTTTCTTTGGTATATCATTTACAGGAGCAGTTCCGTTTGTGTTTCTCCGTCAGAGACAAAACTTATCAGAGGCTAAGGACAGGAGAGTGTAATCTCTTAGGTTTATTCCCTTTTATCAGAAGGTGTTTATTGGTTGGAAGTAGGGCCAACTGTAGAGTTATATGAGGAGGCTTTCTCAGCAAACAATATTTTGCTGGCAAAGTTGCTGTTGCTGTTTCTCATACAAGGGAAGCAACCGTTGTGTAGCAGGAGAGGAACGCCGGAGCTGTGGCAGGGAGGAGACCTGCAGAGCCTTTCTGTTGAGCAATGTTGCTTCATTCTTCCCGGCTACTCTGCGTTTCGACTTGCTAAGAAATCTGGCAGTGCCCTAGATTTAATTTTATTGTTGTTCTTTGAGATACAGAAATGCAGGTTGTGTCACATTTGAGAAGTAGGAAAAGCTTGGCCTCGTCATCTGCAAATCGCAATTCTTATATTCAGAGAAAACATTCTCTTTTTTTTTTGTAATTTATATATGCCTTAGTGCACGTACATCAATAACTTCCATACTTTCGCCTTTAACATGTATTGTTATTTGGCATTGTGTTTAATGGTCGCTGACCTTGAGAGATTACATCCCACAAACCTGCCAAATTCCCAGCTACGGTACAGGTGTACTGTCAGGTTTTCTTAAAAATTTCTGTCTTCATGCCAAGTAAAATTTGGTATTCCAAATTATTGATGTTCAGCTATTGATGGATTTTTTTTTTTCCTTTTCTTCCAAATCCTCTGTTTTTCCAGGTATGAAGATGAATAGTGCAGAACACTGGTTTCGATGATGCTGGGCTTTTATAACTGGATTCATTAAGGAATACAAAGAAAACTCTTACAGGGATCAATAATGGTGTCTTCTGGCTGCAGAATGCGAAGTTTTTGGTTTCTGCTCATTATTAGCTTCCTGCAGTGTACCGAAGGTAAGCTTCAGTTCACTTTTTTTGCTGGAGTTTGCAGATGAGGTAAACGCTCTGTACAATTAGTTCCCGTTAGATGATTTGAAGATTTAGGATGTCGAAGTAAAAGTACCTGTAGTGTGTTCCAGGTGGAATTTATAAGATTCAAATTATCTTTTTTAATTAAAAAGGGAAATACATGTTTTGGTGTGTTGAAACTGACACGTAGTGTGCAGGCAACTGAAGGGACAGTATTAATATCCTTGGTTCATAGTGGCCTTATTTTTGTTCTCTTCCTATTTATTCGTCTTTTTTTCTGTTCTCATTGTACAACCGTTTAGAAGCAATGTGTAGATATGGTAAACATGATATAAAACAACTAAACGGTGCAATTGGAATACCTATTTTAATTTTTCTAATTTGGCTGGCTGAAAATAAAATGACACTTCATTAAGATTAGAATTACGCAAGTTAAATTTCAGGAAATAAAATTCCAAGTGCATACAGAAATAGCATCTACTTAAAAATATTTTTGCTTTTTTTTTGAAAAGGGAAAAATGCTTCGCTGCTATCAAATGTGGTGTTTAAAATCTTAAAGAAGTGAAGAAATAAAAAGCTTTTAAGAAAATTTGTATCTTTTTTCATAAATTCTATTTTATCTGGTTAGTCTGTGTCTCCAGCTGTTCTCGTGGCCCTTTTGGTAGACATAGAAGCACAAATGAATGATCAGGAAAGCATGGTTTATGAATTTTTAGTTATAAATATTTGTGTAGAACTTGAGGCTATTTCTGGGTGTGATCATTTGGATTGACTAGATCAGAGGTGAAAAGACTGGTTTAGTAATAAACTAGCACCTCCGTGCCTTATTACATTATTCAGGAATTGGTATATAATACATAGGCTTCCTTGGTGCATCTGTGGTGTGATCTCACCATTTTTGTAAGGAAGATACGTACCTTACCCTGTCAAAATTCTTTGAATGTGAAGGCTAAATTTTCAGAGATAATTCACAAAAGCTGCTCTGCTTCCCCCTTTCTTCTTTCCCAGATCTACCTATCTGTCTGTCTGTCTGTCCAACAAGGAGGATCTAGTCCCCAAAAATGACAGACCTCAAGATTAAAAATTTAAATACTGTATATGGTCTTCCATGTCCACTGCATAATACTTAAACATTTATTCGAGACTCGCACACCTCGGATCTTGCGCTGTACTGACAGACAAGCTTTGCTGAAGTAGGTGGTTCGTGCCTAAGTGTGAACATACACATCCATCAGGGGAGGGTGGCTTCGTGGAGCTTCCAGAGCTGGGGGAAGTCCCATTTCACTGAAATAGCTTTCACAGTCAGGTTCCCCTCCCTCCCGTCTTTCTTCTTAAATATTGCCAGGCTGTATTAGCAAACTGCCGTTTCTCACGGCGTGCTGGAGATCTCGGCTGTTCCATCGCTGGGGGGATTTCTGGTTTGGTAGCTGCCGCACTGACCGCTCTCTTGGTGGCTGTCGAGTCTGGGGACTTGAGTACAATGGCACTTTCATAGGAAAGTAAGTGCCAGCAGCTGGAAGGTAAAATGCTTTTCAGCTTCTTTCCCAGGTAAGGAAGGTAAATGTGTATAAGGAGAATGGAATTACAAATCTTACGTCTGGCTGGTTAGGTGATGACTTGTGTTAATTATGAATGCACTTACATTGCAGAAGTAGTTGCAGTAGTTGAAACTAAAGGTGTATGAAGTAGAGGCATCTATTTATGGTTTGGTTTTTTTTCCCTAAAGTTTAAAAATATTAAGGATTTTATTATTGTAATTGTTTCAAATCCCTATACTTAGTACATTTTTACAAAGATTCACATACTTGCAGTTTAATGTTATGTAGTGGTGGAAAACATTTGAAAACAAAGGAAAAGCAGACAAACAGCTTTCTCTGGTTTGGCCACTATAGCGAACAACGTGCTGCAAAGAGTTTTATCTGCTGAGTTTGGAAAGGAAAAAGTCAACTGAGAACTTCTGCAGATTGAATTTTTGCCATTTGCAGAAAGCTGATTTTCATTGTCATCTGTAATATTTCAAGTTCATTTTGTTCTGTCCCTGTTTTTCTTGCTTTTAGTAGCCAGTAGCAATCTTTTGATGCTTCAGCTGTGAATTTACTTTTTAAAAATCTATACAAGAGCTGCTTTTTCAGCTATAAGAAACAGGGAAGGAAATTGGGAGCAGATAACAGAATCATACCAAATTAATTGTAAATTCTTAAAATAAATGAAATATTGTGGCTCTGTATACTGGAAGTGAATATTAATATAGAGTTGGCTTCCAGCCACAGAAGCAAAATGAATACCGCATTATTACACTTTCTCACAAGATTACATTGCCTTCTGCTTCAGTAATAAGAGATGCCAAGTGTAACGTGCTTTAGTAGCACTTCATGCCTGGAAGTATGAACATGAACAAAGGTTAAAATAAGAGCATCTAACTTTTGCTGGAAATAAGAAAATCTTTATTTCCCTCACTTGGAACTTTTTTTTTTTAATAGAAATCTTAATATATATGGAGATGGGGGATGTGAAACCTGGCTGTAGTCCCTGCTGTTGTGTTTTAGTGTTTCTTTACAGTTGGAGAGAGAGAGAAAGAGAGAGGGTGGAAAAAAAAAAAAATGCTGGGTATGGACAAGTCGTTCATTTGTTCATATAATGAAACATTTTCTAATCAAGATAAAGACTTCATTACTCGCTCAGTGCCTTAACTTGAACTCAGTAGGGAATTACCAAGCAGGCACAGTTGTACAAGGGCTGCAATTTGATTTTAATGTCACCTATCCAAATAGGAGTCGTATCTTCAGTTAACAAGGTCTTGGTTTTGCTTGGTTTGTCCTGGTTAGCACAGGTCAGGTGGGGCTGCTTTTGAAGCAGTCGGTTCCTTCAGGTAAAATGAACTTGGAACAGACAGGTGCTGGAGGGGAAACCCTCACCAGGTTATTATACCCACGGCTGGTGCACTGATCAACGACAGGTCAGGATTGTTGTGAAGAGGCTCGAAAAGCATTGTTAGCACCATCAACAGCAAGCACTGCAGCCCTACACGAGGAAAAGATGAGAGACAGCAAATAAGAATGAAACGGCAAAGTCATGAGCTTGAGTATTAATGTCATTTTCAAAGGTATTTTTTTGCCCCATTCTTTAGCATATTCTACTCTGTGTATTTTTAAAACCGCAGTTTTATTACAAAAGACGGACTGAAAGAGCTACCTTGGAGAGGAGCCTGAAGAGGAGCTGGGCGGGCGGCTCTATAAGACCGGCCTCGTACCGGGGCTGATGCTGGGGGCGCGGGAGCTCCCACTGCGCCTGTGCCCGAGTCGATCCCCGAGTCGGTCCCGGTTCCGCGCCATCCGGCTCTTCTGGTCTCACGGAAGGAGCGGGTTCGTGCTCCTGTCAGTCCCGAGCCTTTACTTACCCGTTTCCTCCAAACCCTTGGAAATGAATTATTTTCAACACCACCTCTTTTTTCTCTTTATTTTTTTTTCTTCCCTTCCTAATTAGGTGAAATCATCCAGCAAGTTAAAAATGATCTGAGAAAATACAGAAAGTAAGAGAGTGAGATCACACATGCCTTGTTTCCATAGCAAAGCAGAGTAAAAAGCTTATTATGCATATTATTGGTTTCTCTTCAAGCAAGTTAAGACAGATACACTAATATGCATATGAAAAAAAAAAGATGTCAGAGCTAAACATTCTGATTAAAATTGGTTTTTAAAAGGACTGCACGTTTTGGTATTTTAAGCTTTATTTTGCTTACAAGTCCACCTTTTTCAGCTGGCCTTTTGATGCCTTTTGTTTTTATTCTCTTCTTTTGCTTGAGAAGCACAAGTGCTTGGGAAGCACTGAAATAATTTTCTTTGCTTCTGTTTTATTTTAATCAAGGTTCAATACAGTTTTAATTCATTTTATTATCAATATATACACTTTGTCCAAAGAAGAAGCATCATGCTTTCCTTATCTCTTTAATTCTGTTTTCCTAAAAGGCAGTAATGTTTGTTTTTGTTTTTAAATGCAGGCTATCTTTGCCTATGAATGTATATTTTAATTAACATTACACTAAGAAATACACATTTCTGTAAATTCCCCTTATGCTAGCCAAGGAGCTGAGTGTAAAATTGGAAGCAGTTTTAAGTGTATATTCAATGTTGATGCTTTTACTGAAGAAATACGTACTAAACACAGATAATGTACATTGAGCCCTTACAAAGGTATTTGCTATTTTAGCGTACTGCTTCAGATCTTCAGCCGCCTGTCAAGACACTCAGAGTGTCAAAGGCATATGGCACAGCTACTCGACAAACTGTAAAACGTGCTGGTTTTCCTACACATTTACTAGGAAATATTAGTAGGATTTTGCCAAGGATAAAAATGAAAATCTTGTATCCTGGACTTGAGAAAAAAATCCAGCTTTTGTTAATTAGCAGATTTAAGTTCTGCAAGGGGTGAAACCCGTTATGGAGTCACGCAAGAGCAAATAGGAGCAGTTATTTAATTTCTAGCCAGGGAATTGATCACCGTGAGAGCTCAGCGAAGCACACAGCTAATACAGGCAGCTCTTTGGTTTAGCCCCCGTAAGCCTGCTACGGCCAGGCGGTTATTGCCCACCCTGTGGAGGTGGGCTCCAATAAGCCCACTGTAATAACTCGAATAAGCCTTTCAATGCCACCTTCATTTTTGTCACGTCTACCTAATGTGTTTTATGCTTTTAGCAAATATTTTCTCTTAATTGGTTAATGCAGATTATGTAGAAGAAAATATCTGTGTGAAGGGAGCAGTTGGATTTCTGCAGAAGGCCACTGCTGCACCGAGTCCTGTTTTCCTTCCCGGAAGGGCGTGCCATTTTTCACTGGGATATTTGCCTGCATGTGTCTCTTGAACATCTCTTTTTCCCTTTTTTTGAGGGAGGTGTGTTGTGGGCCCAGTGTATCTTCTAAAAAGGAAATTGATCTAAACAGTGAGACCAAACAACTTCTTAAAGAAGAGTGTCTGTTAAACTTTTCCAGTGCGTTCCCAGATAACACAGGCTGACAGACTGGCTGGAAAAGCCAGAGATTGTTTGAACGTGCTGGCACTGAAGAGCCTTTTACATATTCCCTGAGCAGTGAGGTCTGCAGGATCCTGTGCTGGAACACTGCGTTTTCGAAACCAAAGCAAAACCACCACTATTTTAAAATATAGAAGAACCAGGTAGAAAAATGCATGAAGAACCATTTTAAATACTGTACTAACATTTATGTGGGAATTTGGTAGGAAATGTTAATGAAAGGGTCTTATAATTGAGGCAAAGAAACACGTGTAAATGTGTAATTACTATGAGATTAATTACAGTATTGCTATTTTGATATGCTGTCTTCTTCAGTTACTTAAGAGCATTCTTCTATATGAAGGCAGATTTTTCATCTTCCTAAGCTCTGTATTCAAAAGAGGAGTAGAACCCTGTGATGTGTAAAACTGTAGAGATGCAGCGTGGTGTGCGAAGGGCAGATGTTACGTTTTCAGAGCCCTCTGAGCTCTTACTCGAGTTCACCATCTTTCTTGGCTGTAACCTTGGTGGGTCGTGGTGGGTGAGAGAAGCCGTGTGTGTGACCACTGCAGCGCGAGGGGACTGACTTAACCTGCAGCTCACCTGCACTGATGCTGGTGCCTTAGTGGCTTTTCTTTCATTAAATACAAATCTGGTTATATTTTAGGTTATTTTATTACGGTAAGGTACCATTCCAGGAACACAGTAGCAGAATTTGGACACACGTCTTTAAAAAAAAAATAGACTTCATTAGTATTCCATTGCTAAATATGGAAAAAGGAAAAAAAATATTTCTTAACAGTTGTTTTTTAAGAGTGCTTAATTATTTTTTTTCTGTTTTCAGTCAAGTGGAAGAATACTGTTTGTCATAGTAATAAGGTTTTCTTATATAGCTTTAACAACATTGTCTGTCTTTATATTGCACTTTTAGGTCATAGTGTAAAATGGAAGTATAATTGCCTGAAGCATCTGCTATCAGTGAATTCCTCAGCACTGGCTTTCTTATTACATTTAGTGTCCTTATGATCAGATTATAAAAATTATCATAAAGTAAAATGATTTTAGATTGCCAAGTTCTACAAGCACATAATGCGGTTTATACTTTCAAGTAGAGCCATTGATGTTCATGGTGTACCACTGTGAGTAAACGGTACAGAAAAGTAATATATTTTGTGCTAATTGTGTGTTGTATGGATTTCTTAATAGCAGCAAGTGTATGCAGAATCAACTCGCTACAGAAAAAGGACTTATGTGAACAGCTCTAATATATTTTGCGTATCTGCCTGCTTCCATGTTTGTGATAGCGCTCCAGGTTGTGGTATGTAAGGAAGATGAGATAAAACCATTCATAGGGAGAATTTCTTGGCTTGTTGTCCATCTATACTCTCGCCATAAATGCACTTACTAGCATAGGAATTCCCAAGACGACGTTATGCATTTGTGTATATTTATACAGTAACTTCCATGGAAGAGACATTTAAAAATTATCTGGCCTTTTACAGTGGTTAACTAATGTCATATTTACTCACCGACGTTGGTTAGTTAGAAGGATATTTGTAGTTGCTCTCTCTGATGATTATTTTTTTTGTTTATCATACGACTGTGTACTTAGATAATATGGCTCTAGAGCAGTACTTTGTTGTATTATACGCTGTCCAAGCATCAAATCAAAAGAAAGGAAAATAAGGCAGTAAAACACACACATACATAGTAAAGCTTCATAATTTTCTTACACTTTCAGTTTTACATGGTACATGTTAAGTGTCTGTGTTGGGTGAATGACACTGCATTTTTTTTTTTTCTAATCACTTCACGTTTGATAAAAATTCATTCTGTCATAGCTGGGCCAGTGCCAGTTTTACTCATTTCTGTGGATAGTACTACTTTATCCATTGGTGGTTTGTTCAGCTTGACATTTCAAATGAAGCACGTGAACTCTGGATATTTTTCCAATATTGTTCACTGTTTTTTTCCCCAGGAATACTAAATATTTTATACCACTAACACAGAATGGATTTGGTATGGGTAATTCAGTGAGTGAGCCATACCTCAGATCCGAAGAACTGGATGATAAATTAAAAATGCAATTCTTCCTAATAGATAGGAGCTGGAAAAATCCTTTTGCTTGAAAGTGTCCCAAATGTCTGCCCTTCCAGAAGGAGTCTTGAAGTGCTCCACTGGCTTTCTTCTGAAGTATAAAGAAGTAGAGCTGTACAAATGTGAGCTTGGTTTGTGGGTCCTTCTTTCGTCTGTGTCCCAGTGACATGAAGGCAACCTGGTTAAACCTATGGGAGTGTCCTGGCAGTGGTTGGGCAGATTCCCAGGTTGTTCCTCCCGAGCTTGAACCTGTCTAGGTGGTTGGGAACGTTTCATCCTTTTTGTTTTCCTGATTTATACTGATATAATAACCACTGATGTTTTCTGGGTGTGTAAAATACGTGTGGGGGAGACCAGTTGGGAAGCAAAATAATTTTTTTTTTCCCTTTTATCGGTTGCCTGAGCAACACATACATGTGAGAAAACCCAGGGGGACCACACAACTTTCGGTTGTTGGATACAGCACTCGGCAAGTTTTATGAGGGAACTTTATGACGAAGGGAGAGCTGGCTTTTGTGTTCTCTCTTGTCAGGGGTTTGGATGTCTCTCTCAGGAGTTTGGTGGTTTTGTTCGGTTCCAGCAGAAAGTACAATTAATGCAAGGTGCTGTTTGAGCAATTTTCCTGCTAAATTTGAATTCAGTAATTCATGCAGGAAACCTGAGAGGAAGTTGACACTGAGACTAGGTTCTTGTATCTGCTGCAATTTTAGTTGGAAAGGCAATGAGAAATGTTTGCGTTTTTAAAGACTTCAGCGGTATTTCACATCACTTATGTTTTAATGATTTTCTTAGAAAGTTTCTGTTGGATTTACTTGTTCACTGCTGATCCTGTTCGACTGTGTATATGTGACTTGATCTTCCTTTTACAGTATTTCATATTAATTTCTCCTGTTTCTTTCTGTCTTTCTGTTGAGCTGCCCTGGTTCTTTAACTTTGGGTTGTGAGTTGCCCTTAATATTTTGTCTTTTTTTTTTTTTTAAAAAAAAAAAAAGTATAAAACATTACTTTATTCTTAAAGTTGGAATTTATTCTGTGCCGTTGTTAACATTTACTATTGAAAGTCTATTGGAAAAATATGGGTCTGTGGCTTAGATTTGATCATGCTTTTTAGTGGCTTAAGGTAAATATGCTTTTAGCAATCACAAACGGACAGTTTGCTGCTTATACTTTTGCATCATTTAATTTGCAACAGATGAGGCTGGCATGCGTGAAGAGTGAAGCACGGAAAGTACTAGAGGGCAAACGGGTGTTTTGTGATGTGGATTATTATCCGTGAAGATGGATAGAGTCCACAAAACATCACTTCATGTATTAATGTAGCAGCTGGAAAAACCCCTAAATATATCAGCACAGCCTATCATGCATAAACTGTTTGTTTTAGGCCTCCAATTCAAATCCTGCTCAATAGTAAAACACTTTAAATCTTGTATATCTTTCCACTAGTGTAAAGATATGTATGTATATCTTTATATATATAAAAAGCATCTGTGCAAATACATTTTTAAGAAATCAGGATACAAAAGTCTGGAAGTCATCCATATGGAAATTGTCTCGAAGGATTTATAATAAACAGTGTTTTGTCCTGCAGTGTAACAGAGTGCCGACAGAGAAACAGGGAAGAAATGCATCCAACCACCAGTGTTTTCTTTACAGTGCTTACACTGTAATCCAGTAATATAACAATTATTTTCTTGTACGTACTGTACATCACACTATAACAATTAAGTTACTGTGTAAATTATTTTGAATTTTACTCTGTTAAATCAGCAGAGCCCTAACTCAGTCTTGGCAACAACTCCAGCTATAACGTATAACGTAGCTCTAGCTCTTGGGTTTATTCGTTACTTCAGATTTTGCTGATTTTGCTGATTTTTCAAAAAAATAAATTACAAACCAATCTAGTGACAATGATAGGGAAAAATCTGACTAAATAAAACACCAAGGTATAAATGATTGTGACCTTGACCAGAATTTATTCTCTTGATCATATTTCCATTTGGAGTAGGGGATCAGATAGTAACAAAGTACGTGGGTGGAAGAAGTTGCATTTAAAAGCATTCGAAGGTGTTAAGCAATAATAAAACTCTGTAACCATTTAAATGACAGCAGCTGACTGTTTGAATTAACTTTGTGTTTGGCTTAATTTGGGGTCCTAATTATGCCTAACTTACGTGAGTAGATTTCAATTATACAATCCTGCGGGGATTTGTAACTAAGGCAACTAAAGTTGTCTTTTTACAGAAAGTACTTTTGTTCAACTGATTAGGCAGGTTACAATGGAATGATAGAAAATGGAAACTCTTGTCTGATAAGGCCCAGTGAATTGTTTCCACTGACACTCTGAAGAAATAACACGAGAAAAGCTCATTATTGAAGATTTTGAGATTTATTTTTTTTGTGCAATAGGTTTGTTTTCTGATAATGTGGCATTTGCTGACTGCTCTTAAGGAAGTGATTCTTATGAGTATTAACAACAGATCTATCAATAAAAATTCTCTTTTTGGTGGTACTTCAGTTTGCTCTTCATGAGGTGACTTTTCCTAAAAGCTTGTTAATGAAAAATGTAGTTCTTAATTTCTTTTTATATATATATTTATGCTAGTTAACCATTTAAATAGGCAAAACATGCTGTGTTTACTGCATGATATCTCATTTTTTACACATGAAAGCATTTTTAGACATACAGCTCACATCTCCAATATACTTTTTATCTAACATTGCTATTACATGAAAATAATTCTCGGTTATGGTACATCCTTAAGATAACCTGCGGGAATTAGGGGTGAAGGAGGTATTGGAATAAAAGGGTCTGGAATCGATTTCCATTTGTATTACTTGCATAAATGTATACCCTTGATTGGGAACTAGTTTGCATAGGTGTTTTTAATACATTTTTTTTAAATATGTGCACATATGCTCTGCTAAAATTTCTTTTCTATTCTTTGAGCATTTATAAGTCATGCCTCGCAAGTGAGACCTGCAGCAGAGGTTGCTGTCTCTTTTTGATAATGTTAGACTAACATTCCTAAACTTAGAATGCTTATTTTTGTTTTTCTCTGTTTTTTTCATGCTCACCTTTTTTGACTTCCTCAACCAAAGTATTGAAGGTTACAAGAATGCTTATTCTCCTGACTCAGGAGAACAGACAACGCCACAGCATGTCTGCAACCTAAACTGTTAAATCTGTTTTTGGACCTGTCAGGTTTTCCCATGTCATTTGAACATACACCTAGACCTTACAGTCAGAGGTTTTTAAGAGAAGCACTGTGTTTGTTTTCTGTGTTTGTTGTGTTTAGGAGATCAGAACTTGAAGTACCTCTAATGAGGTCAGTGTGAGGCTTCGATGCTCTTTAAAGGGAGAAAGAAGAAACCCACTTATGAAACATATGGTTAGAATGTGTAACCGTAATTTCTAAATTAGATCCCAAATAAATAGTTTGATACACACAATAACAGATCCACATGCATCTCTTCCCTCCCCCTCGACTAATTCAAAATTTCTGTGAAAAATATGTGATTTTGATCATATGTCTGCTATTAACATATTAGCACGACACACTTTCAATTAGTACTGCTGACAAGTTATTTAGGAAAGGCTCTGGAGCATGGGGAGATGTGCACAGCTTCTCCATGTCAGGTGTTTGCTTTCCAGAGTGAAAGCATTAAGATTTAATTATCGGAGATGTTTGCAGTAGGCAGCGTGCCTTTGGAAGACCGTCAAGGGCAAGGCTGTGCGTGCCCTCCATGCACCTGGGCAGGAGGAGGACGTCTGCGCCCGTCCTGGGAGCCGACGCCGCTGAGGTGGGGCACAGCTGAGCTTCTGGGGACACGCGCATCCGTGGGGCGAGCCACGTAACGCTGAGCTGCAGCATTTTCATCCGACGGTGACAGGGAGCGTCGAGTCCTGCTCCGTCACCCCATCAGCTGCCTCGTGCTGACTCTGGCACCCCTGTGATGGCCCAGAGGTGGACTGAGAGACCTTCTTGCCCTCTACAACTACCTAAAAGGAGGCTGGAGTGAGGCTGGTGCTGGTCTCTTCTCTCTAATTACTAACGACAGGACAAGGGGAAATGGCCTCAAGTTGCATCAGGGTAAGTTTAGATTGGATATTCGGAGGAAGTTCTTTCCTGAACGAGTGGTGAGGCACTGGAACAGGCTGCCCAGGGAGGTGGTGGAGTCCCCAACCCTGGAGGTGTCTAAAAAAAAAGTAGATCTAGCACTTGAGGCTGTGGTGTAGTGGTTGGGTGTGCTGGGATGAAGGTTGGACTAGAGGATCTTCAGAGGTCCCTTTCAACCCCGAACATTCTGTGATTCTGTGATGCAGGGAGCAGGACCGGCAGGAGACAGTCTTGCTTTTAGGAAGATGTTTCTCCCTGTCACATCCCTTAACTATGTCATCTGGGTATTGGCTAAGGGGAGAGGAAAGAGCTCTTCAAAGAAAGGAATTGTGAGGTCTGTGTATCCACTGGAGCTTGGGAAAGCACTGTGCCAGATGAATGGGCATTTTATTTTCAGGAGGGAAGCCAGATCTAAAATGTGTCATTCCTTGTTATGATCTAGTATCGGTTTGATTCTTACCGTGATTAATGCTACTTTGTGGGACTGTCATCTGAAGTCATGGTATCTAGAGCCTGAATCTCCTTGATTGAGTTATGAAGGTGGTGAAGGATATCCCAGATTGTCTGCAAATGTTGAAAAGTACAAATATAAAGACTATCTTGGCGGCTCTTTAAGGGTTTGGTTAGGTAGTTGTCAGAGTTGCATCTGATTTTTGCTCTGAAGAAGGAAACAAGATTTTACAGAGGACTCATTTCCCAGATAAGCTGGACCTTTCAAAGGCACTTTAGGGATTTTAACATTGCAGATGCTTTTAGAGGAACTGAAAATGCCTCACTGTATCTTTGTCTTTCTAGTTCAGATTTTTTTTCTTTCACTGGTAGTCGGTATCACAAGCTCCAGAGGAAGGTGCCAAACTACTGAAGTGCACAAAGTAGCCTGCATGTAGTGGACATGTCTTAATTATCCATTGTCATTGAGTCCCAGTAGATACATCTCGACTCATTGCTTAATTAAATACTTCTTTAATATCCAGAGTTAGTTTTTTAGGTTTTGAAGTGTGTTATTGTGGAACAGATTTCTTCGTCTCTCACGCCATTTCTGGATCGTTTAAGCAGTATTCTGCATAACACCATTGCTTTGTTAACTTTGTCATCCTGCTTCTCTCCCTCCATCACAGAATGTTGGGGGTTGGAAGGGACCTCAGAAGATCACCTAGTCCACCCCCCTGCCAGAGCAGGGGCACCCAGAGTAGGTCCCACAGGAATGTGTCCAGGTGGGTTTGAAAGTCTCCAGAGAGGGAGACTCCACACCCTCTCTGGGCAGCCTGGGCCAGTGCTCTGTCATCCTCACAGTGAAAAAGTTTTTCCTAATGTTTTTTGGAACCCTCCTATGCTTCAGCTTGCATCCGTTGCCCCATCCTCTCCATCCTCCTTTTCTGATGATCTACGCCAGCTCTAACCTCAGCTGTGCAGAGGAAGTCATTCAGCTTCTCTGCATTGTCTTCCTTAGCCTTAGTTGGTCACCTAAGTCAGCAAACTCATCACTATTCACACAAAAGTGGTCTTCCTACTTTTGTTGTACTTAAAGAATTTCTGGTTATGAAATCATCGGAAAACCTTTTGGAAAAACACTTGTGAGTTTAAGATGTGCACAGAACACAGGCATGGAAAAATGTAACACAGTCAGGAAACGGAACAGTCTTATTTTGCTGCTTTGGTTAACTTTATATAGTGATACAAGTCACTGTGCCAGATACTTTTCTTTAATTTTGCAGCAGTTACAAATTTTGTTATATCTAATTGCAGCTAACTTTCCCTGCTCAGCAGATTTTTGTTCTTGCTGAGCAAGTAGTGTGTTTATATGAATGATACTTGGATATATAAACTTGGTTTATGGACGTTTAAGGGTTTATAATTTTCTCTTTCAAGTCAAACTTAGTTTTTATTTTTTTTTCTAATGAGAAAATTTTATGGCTAACGCATGCCCCATGAGAAAAGGAAGAAGTTACAGATGGTCCAGAGGAGAGGGTCTGCTTCATACATTAAAAACTTCATGTCAGCATTTCAACAGAGCATTTTCTTAGGGTATCTCTGTTATCACTGACACTTTCACATTGACAAGCATATGGGATGTAGTGCTGAATGTGTAAATTGAAATGATCACATCTAGCATTTCCCTCTACCAGGTGCCAGCTTGCTGCTGCAACTCTGCACTTAATGTAGAAGGAGGGGTGCTAGGAATAGTTGCATTTGCTAATTAATTCTTACCTCCTGTACATGGTCCTTGGGCAAAGAGCTTAGCCCAGGTGTTTCTGAGAACACCTCTCTGTTCAGTGCGGCATTGCAGGTGGTCCTGTGGTGGTGGTAGAGTGTGCAGAACATGTAAGAAATCTCTGATCTCCATCCACCTACGTATTTTTTTTAAATCTTCAGTGAAGAATGGAAGACAAATTAGAGAGAATTCTGTTGTCTTTATAAAATTTGTCAGTGTGAAAAGCAGAAGACTGCTATTCCTTAGCCCGAGAAAAATGTGTGCTTGTGTTTTACGTTAAGAGTTTTTTGATAACAAACTTGATTGTCCTGACTTGTGATTTCAGCAGAAAGTAAAGTACACACATGCCAGTAAGGATTCTGCAAGGACCTGCAAGTTAAAATAAATAGAGTGTGGTGGTTTAAGGAAGTGGTAAAGTCTAAATTACCTTTCTGTTCTCCTTTTCCAGGATCCAGTTTAACAGGATTATGTAATTTTACTAATACCACTTTGATCTGTCATTTATACAAAAAGGCAAGCTTTCCAAAGCATTTGCCTTACATGTTCTTTTTGGGCTAGACTTAATCACTTGCAGAACTGATAATATTTTCTCATTCTTTAAGAATTCATATTACAGTCTTATGCTTAATATGACTGTGGTTTGAGTACAGAATGGTAAAAGGAGCCTTTTAATTCATAATCTAGTAATTCAGACAGCTAAATTATGCCTCCCTTTACCTGATATTTATTAAAATGAATCCAAAGACACTTCAGAAATGTTGATGTCATCCAAATGCCATTTTAGATTTCTTTAATGCTGTTTATAGAATAGATAAATACCTTTCTGTAAGAGCAACATCTGTTTCTTTACAATTTTCTCCACACTTCTCCTAAGAGTTATGGTTTTAATTCTCAGGCATTCTATACAGTCCAAAATTCATGATGTTCACATGATCATCTTGGTTATATATGTATGGCTAAGATAATTTTATTGGTAGTTGCACAATATTTACTAGCACTCTGAAGCCATTACATAGCAACTTCTTAATAATAAAAAACCCCCAAACAACAAAACCCCAACCAAAAAAACCACACCCCAAAATACAAACCAAGAAAATCCACAAAGCAAACATAAAGAACCAAAAAAAAAAAAAGTATGACAATGCCTTTTTATTGAATTGAGATCTCAGAGCAGAGTTTGGAGTTGTGATGAAGAAAATTTGGTTACTAATTGTGCACCTATTAAAGCCAGTTTTAATACATAGTTAATCTATAGAGAATCTGGCAAATCGACTGGCTTGAAAATTATTCCTGCCGTCTCTGGATGTACTCAAATGCTGAGCTCATGTCAACATGATAATTCAGCTCCTGCCATATGATAATTTGTGTTCAAAAACAGTGATCTTAGGTGTATTCAAAAAGCAACAGTATTGATCCCAAAGCCTATTTTAAAGGATCTCAAATTGTTTCCCAGTTTAATTCTTATATGGTTCTGTGAAAACAAGCTCATGCATATCTCTGCCTTCCTCTCTACTGTAACCTGTTTGGCTTGCGATATTTGTGCAAGAAAACAAGGAGGTTGTGTTCCAACAGCTAGAAAAAAATGCCATTTCGTTATTGCTTTGAGTAGGAGTAAAACCGATCAAGGTAATAACTCTAGTTAATACGTGAGGCAAGGCTGACAATTACGGGTGTATTTCTAAAGGTGGTAGGCGCCTAGTTTCCGTTTCAGGCAGGGAGAATTAGATGCTTTAAAAACCTAAAAAAAAAATAAAAAAATAGCTCGTGATAAGAATTCTCACTTAACCGCCAAACGCTTCCTCGTAAAGGGATGAGTTTATCTCTACCTTTGTTTAGATTAGGAAAGCTAATCAAATTTAGGTCACATTTCTGCCATGCACAGATTACGCTGAGTTAGTCATTGTTGCTTTTGACTCTGGCCTTGGCTGTGTTCATCCCATTACTCCTCCCGTGTGGTGCTGGTGCTGACCTTGGGCGGTGCTGGAGGGGCTCAGGGGAGGCAGCTCCCAGGGGGATCGGCTGGACTGTCCTGGGGACCTGACCCTGCCCGCTGAGCCACGGCTCCTTGGAGCTCAGAAACCTTCCCGTGCGTTCTCACCTTGAGCCAGCGCTCACCCGTTAGCTGGTGTGTTCCTCCTCCCTGCCTCTCCAGCTTCTGCCCAAGTTTCTGGAGAAGAAAATGTGATTTTGATAGTAGAAGAGAAACAGCTGTGTGCATCCACTGAGTTTTATCTCCCCTCTGCTAAAGCTTGGTCTTGGCTTTAAAACTTAAAACACTGGTTTTAAGTAAAGGTCTTGGGGGGAAAGAAAAGGTAAAAATCACAGAAAATTTTAAAAAGAAAAAAAGTGTCTTGAAAGCTTGGGAAGGTTGGCAGTAGAGAGTAGCACAGCTCTCCACTGCACGGTGTTCTCAGAAGGTTTTATGAACCATTAACTTCTAGCACTTTTGTAGTAACATTTCTTCATTTTATAAATGAATAAATCATGGAATGAAAGGTCAAGTTACTTGCCCTAAAATACAGAGGGAGTAAATGCTGGAACCCTGATGAGCATTCACAGATCCTTTCCCCTCAAACTAAGAATGCTAAAGGAAACATTATTTTAAAAATAAATTAATTCACTTACAGTAAAGTAATTTCCTCTGGCATCTGTTGCATAAAATATACATTCATAGATGAACAGTTTTGACTAAAAACACTGTGAGTACCAAAAGGATAGTCAGAAATATCTCTTTTTTTTTTTTTTTTTTTTTTTTTCTTAAAAGGGTAGTCAAAAAAATTTTTTTTTTTTTTTTTTTTTTTTTTCTTAAATCTTACAGGTGGGAAACTATCCTGAATCTGTAGTCCTAAAAAGACTGTAATAATACCTGAGCGTGCAGTTACTCTATGCAAATCAGACTGCCTTAAAAATCAGTGTGTGGGTTTTGATGTAATGGATTAGATGTTTCTCATCTCTTTGCATATCTAAACTATTGGCAGTGCATGTTTCTGTTAGTGCCAATCTAAAGTAAAATAAATATTCATGATAATTGGATCCAGCTCCCTGAAATTAATTTAAACTTTCTCCATGTGCCTAATCTGTATTGTTTTCTGTCTCTGAGTTTGTAGGCAGCAATTCAGCAAGCTCAGAGAACAATTAACTTCTCAAAGAATTTTTTTCAATCAATTAACTCTAATTTAAATCTCAATCGGATTCTGGAGTTAGAACTGTCTGGCTAATTCATGAAGGCTGGAGCTGATTAGAACCGTGGCAGCAGCACGGGTCACAGAATCACAGAATGTCAGGGGTTGGAAGGGACCTCTGAAGATCATCTAGTCCAACCTTCATCCCAGCACCCCCAACCACTACACCACAGCCTCAAGTGCCAGATCTACTTTTTTTTTAAACCCCTCCAGGGTTGGTGACTCCACCACCTCCCTGGGCAGCCTGTTCCAGTGCCTCACCACTCGTTCAGTAAAGAACTTCCCCCGAATATCCAATCTAAACTTACCCTGACGCAACTTGAGGCCATT
>NW_009695030.1:43646-72790 GCF_000703405.1 Apaloderma vittatum | reverse complement strand
CTCCTCTCAGCCTCCTCTTCTCCAGACTAAACAAACCCAGTTCCCTCAGCCGCTCTTGACAGGGCCTGTTTTCCAGACCTCTCACAAGCCTTGTTGCCCTTCTCTGCACCCGCTCCAGCACCTCGATGTCCTTCTTGTACTGTGGTGACCAAAACTGGACACAGTACTCGAGGTGAGGTCTCACAAGCGCCGAGTACAGGGGCACGATCACCTCCCGTCAGCTCGCTTCATGAGCGGCCTTAGAAGGGGGGTCCCGCTTGCTCGATGGCCTCGGTGCCGGCAGTGCCCTGCCCTGCCCTGCTGCTCCTCCAGCCCGGTCCCATCCCTGCAGCCCCGCGCTGGCGGGCGCCCGCGCCCCGGGTGGCACGAGGGGCTGGGTGTTGGTGGGAACACGGAGGAGAACACAGGGCTGCCCCTGTCTGAGGTAGCAAAGTCTTATAGTGGATCAAATTGAGTCTGAAACCGTTTCCTCCATCTCCCATCAATGTCCTAGTGCCTACAAAGTGTCCCAAAAGCCAGCTCTTTTAAAAGGCATTAACGTGCTTAGAGATGGAGACAGCCACTTCGTTGCTGGTGCACGCTGTTGGTTCTGAGGTGTTAGGAAAAGTAAGTTTACGGGTGCTATTAGGCTTTGTATCTGCATTTTAGGTGCCTAAAATGTAGTCATGGGAGACTGACAGTGGCGCTTCTTCTGAAGTGCATTAACCCGAGGTAAATGGATAAATAGCATCTTGCACATAGGAATTTATTTTGGGCCTCTGAAGAACTCATTTACCTTGTTCAAGGGGTCACTTCTTTAGGCGACTCCTAGACCAGGAAAAACAGGATTTTCAGAGAATACCTCCAGGCCAGGTAAGGCCCCAGACCTTTTAACTCTGATTTTCATTATAATAGCTTCCCTAGTTGAGGCATGAATAGACATCTGGGAAACTGAGCTGTGCATCCTGGAATAGCCTGAGCAGAAAGTCAGATCAGCCATTTCTTGTCTTTCTAACATTTGGTGTAGCTGCTTCGTAAATTTTACGGTGAGATTTATGAGCTCAGCAGGGATTGATCATGTAGAAACAAACTGAGTTCAGAGAAAGCCGGACACTTCCACAAAAGCATGGTTTTTTCATTCCTTGGCAAAGCTTGGAATAGAAAGAAAGTGTCTCTAAATGAAACAAATGGGAAATACTTGCAGTGAAATATTTTATCTTGGAAAAAAATTAAGTGATTTTAAAAGTAACGTTTATAGCATTGCACGTTAAACAGTAATTCTTAAAATGATGAAAAAGGTAAAATTTCTGTAATCATATTAAGCAAGTTCAGTTTCTATATCCTGTAATTAAAATTTACTGTTTGATTTTAGTTCTATACTGTGTTAATTTTTATAACTACAGTATACTGATCATTTTAAAGATAGTTTAGGGGTTTTTTTGCTGCAATGCATGTTTCTTTCAGATCAGATTTACACCTTTAAGACTTACGTTCACACTGTTCTGAAGAATATATATATACGGAGACATATTGAGCTATAGAAATAAACTCATTGTTTTTATCATGCTGATATTTCCTATGATCAACATGTAATCTCCTTTCTTAGGTCAACAACCATAAACTATTTAAACATATTACTGTGCAGTTCGGTTCTATTTCTAAATATAGTTGTCACTACTGCAGTATCTTCTTATGATTTGGTTGTTCATATGGCAAGCTGTTGGTTCCAAGGCGCGGGATGGTTTGTGTGCACACTGCCCTGTGCTGTGCCTAAGAGGCTGGATTCGTGCTGAACACCATAGATTCCTTTGGGACGCATGGAAAATATTTAAAAAAAAAAAAAAAGAAGAAGAAAATGTTGCTGTTATTTTAAGAAGCATGGACTATATTCTTTCACCTCTCGACACGACATATTTTCTGTTATTGGAGCTTAATGGATCCAAATCTGAACAAAGAAATTGCATGTTACAGCAGTACCAGAAATATGTATTTGTTACATTTGGTGTTTTCACTTAAGATTCAGCTGGAGGGAACTGCATCTTGTAGTTACAGGAGCCCCAAACTGATACAAACCAGTAACGGACAGTAATCTGGAAAAGATATTCTAGATGCTAGCCATGTTATTTGTAAGCTGCATGTGACCTCCATGAAACACTAAAAAGAGACATTAGGTAATAAGTAAGCTATGTGTATGCTGAGTGCTTGTAAATATCTAAGATTTGTAATCTGGAGTTGTACCTTATAGTAAGTCTTGAATCTCATTTGAATGAAACCTGGTTCCCTAGTGCAAGGAGAGTGGCATCCTACCTAACTGCATTTTTTTAAAAATGCTTTCTTACATCAGAAAGCAGGAGGGAAAAATACAAATTTCCACAGCCGTATCTGATAAGACTAGAGCTGGAAATTGTGAAAGGCAGAGTTGCCTGATAGGAGACTAAGATATTTTACTTTGATGGAAGGGAGAGGAAGGTAGCCCAGAGCAAGTGCTGTGAGCAGCCCTGGGGGAACTCCATCTTTAACAAAGGAACAGAGCAAATGTAGCTGCGAGTAACTCTCTGAAGCGAGTTAGCTCTGGCTAGAGGAGGAGCTCGAAAAGCTGCCAAGTGAACCAAGACACTGCAAGAGCTAGGGAGGGTTTCTCGGGGAAGCAAGCTGCACAATTTTGCTTTCGGATTTTACGTTTCTTTATTAACCCTTCTCAGTTTTGTCGTCACAAAAATGTGTATCTACCTACCAGGTAGAGGGAGGGTCGCGGGCATTGGGGCTGCAAGCAGGGGGGTGCAGTGTCAGCCTGGCAAGTGGGGCGGTGAGGGTCAGGCAGGAGGAGGTGGATGCTCCCAGTCGATGTCCCCCTTGGCGAGAGGCAGGTAGCGACCAGGTGAGAGGTTCCTGCAGGATGGGAGGAAGAAAATACCTCCCATGCAGGAAAAGCTGCAACCTCCCACTAAAATAAGGAAACCCAAATACTATACAGGTTTTCTAGTTACTTTTTGTGAGCTTGAGAATATTTGGAAGGTGTCTGAGGGAGAAAAGCCAGTAGTCACCCAGTCCCAGTTTCTCCACAGTGATGGGCTTCATGCAAAAAACCACCCCATAACCAAAAAAACATTTAACCACATAAATGCAGTGTACTTTTAAACAAAGAATAAAAACAACTGGATTAGCGCTACAATGAAAATATTTGCCTGTAATGTTTATTTTCTGTGTTGTAGCTAGTCAGATTTGTTGGTGCTACAAGGGGTTAGAAATGGTAACATGTATCTTGCATCTCTGAATTGGGTTGTTAGCTGTAATAATCTCATGAGAGATCTGAACCCTCTCAATTCCTTATCATCTGCAGGAGTTTCATTTTCTTTCTAATTTCCCCCTCAGCTGTTGTTCTCTATGTCTGGCTTGTCTACAATTGAAAAAAAAAAAGTTTTAGAACTCACTTACTGTTAATCCCTTTCTTTTGCAGTGTTTCCCTTTGGGGCAATTCTTAATCTCCCAGAAGCATCAAGACATTCAAGTTAATGTTGGTTTTGTGGCCAGTCGGATAAGAGAGCATTCTTTAGTGCATGTGTCTGCTTTTTTTTTCCCTCTTCATCGAGCAGGACTGTGGATTTCTAGAAAGGTTTGGAGTTGAGGCTGCAGATGTGTTCAGCTGCGAGTCTCTGCCTCCCACCATCCTTCCTTGTTTCCTTGCCAATTCAAACAGCACTTTCCAGATTTTCTTAATGAAATTCAGTTCACCTTACTCAGCCTAAAGTGAGTGGTATAGGGGTGTATTAATTTAACCTAGAAACTTGATCTGTGAGTTATCTCAGATCTATCAGCCTAGGTGCTTGTTGGGACTTGGAACCAAGTCACAGGAATGAAAATTTCTTGCCAGAAATTCTAACTGCAGTCTCTAGGCATAGTTAGTATTGTTGAAATATGAAAGAATTAAGTTGTCTCATTACTCTTCACCTTGCAGAGGTGAGAAGTATAGCAGCACCTGCACACAATGAGTAGAGGTATTTAAGATTAGGTGTATTTTTTTCTTATTACTTAATCTCTTCCCCAGGTGCTTATTATTTTTTGTCTTCTTTGCCTGTTTAAGACTCCCACTGAAATAAATAAGAAGCCATGCTGTGCATCTAGGGACAGCGCTTGGCCCTTTGGAGGTGTTTTGCTGTAGGGTCTGTACTGCTGTGAAACAAGTCTCATAATTTAAAATACCTACTCTGCGTTTTAAGCCATAAGAGGAGTGAAAAAGAAGTGTAGACATGTCTATGAATTTTTTTTCAGCTGCATGGAAAGTGTGGTTCTCTTGTTAACATTGTTAATGCAGTTAGTAAGGGAAGAACCTGGCTGAAACAAAGAGACATATCTGTAAAACTCAAAATAATTAGCATCAAGGTAGTAAAAGAAAATAGTCACTGACATGTAGTTTATTTTTTAAATTTAGGTATCAAAGCTTTGTAAAAATTGTGATTTTTATTTTCACATAATTATATACACGTTACCAGCATTTCAGTGAAGACAATATTTCCTGAAATAAAACACGCCATTTATACAGGCTGTTGAAAGCTCAGCTCTCAAATTATTCTGACTTCAGCGGTATGAATTACGCATATAGGCAGAGCCTTTAACATAAAATGACTGCGGCACCAGCATCATCTTTCATCTCCTTTTCCTCCCATGTCTCACACTTACTCCTTCGTTTTGAAAAGGTCATATCTGTTGATGCAAATCTTCTTCTACAACGGTATCAATAATAAAAGGATGGAAAGGCAAAGGAATCTCTGTTATGGAGAATTACCAATACTTGTTGCCTTGTCTGTATTTCAGTTAATTATTAATTAAATTAACAAATCCTTCAACTGCTGAGAGTAGTAGAAAACTCAGATTATACTCATTTGCGATTAAAATAAGCCAGCGTGACCACTTAAAAAGGCATCCTCCTCTTCTGCCCTGCCCCGGGACCTGGTTCCAACTTTACTTTGCCCCTCCCTGCAGAGATGTGGTCTGAACCCTACTCACTTACGCAGCATGGGTGATCCACTCGCACTGTAAAAAAAGCCCAACGACAAAACAACAAAAAAAGGACACCCCAAAACCTAGCCAGAACAAGGGAGGAGCAGCAAAGATGAAAGCCAAACTATTCCCCGCCCTTTTCTTTTTTTTGGTGTTGATGCTTGTTTATACCATTTGAAAGTACAACCTTTGTCTTTTTAAACTCAGTTCGTAGTTGGAGAATCGGATTTTCCCAGGGCAACAGGATATGAGAAGACAAACTGAAGGATAGAACCCGTATTTTTTTCCTCCCACTTTTGGGAGGAAATGAAAGATTTTCATGACCCTTTTTATTTAAGGAGAAAAATAGAACCCAGCTTGGATTTAATGTTATAAGTATTCCCTTGCTTATAGTTTTGAGGTATTATCAGTTTTTATAGGTGAATTTAATTTCCATGGAGTAAAATCGATGCTAATTTCAACATGTGGCAGGCTACTGGTTTTCTGTTTGACAGGTTTTTTTGCTGTTCTACTGCTTGATTACCTTTATTGTAAACCCACAAAACAGCTGGCATAATGTACAGATTAAAATTACACTTTTACAAGAATGATGAAGTGTTAAACTACTTTAACTCTGACATTTTGGGCAGCTGGATTTTAATTATTTGACTGAAGCTGTTAATTCAGCTCAATAAAAGCTGTGTGCGCATGATAGATGTAGATGTCAAAATGCCACAAAGGGTTCCCCGTCTTTGATTAGAGGTGTTACTATGATGTTAAACCCAGATTACAAGAGCATCTTAAATTCTATTGATTCTGTCATCCTTCTTTCTAATGTGCTGTTCAAAATCAATGTTTAAAAAAAAAAGGAAAAAAAAGAAAAAGGAGAAGAATTGCACTATATTCCCCCTCTAGACCTGATAGTTTCTCTCTAAGTTACCCACATCTTTCAGTCAAGAAAGGACTCAATGAAACAGGGATTTAGGCTGACTTAAAGCAAGACAGCTAAGTTTCATTTTGTTATACGTGCTTCACCCATCTTGGGATGTTGTATTGGAGCGTGTGCTTGGGGGATGCAGCTGTCAAGCATTATTCCAGATAAACAGAGCCTAAGCTACATCCTATCAGAGAAACTGTCCAGAAAAATCAGATACTGCTTCTTTCAGGGTGAGGCTGACTTTTGCTTACATGCGGCACAGAAGAGCTTAAAGAGAGGAAACGCAGTCCTTGGCACATTTTGACCAGCTGCAAAGTCATGAATACTCTGGATTCTGTCTTTGTTTAAGGCTTGGTCCTTATGACCCCAAGTGTTCAGTTATTCCCTTCCCTCTGCATTACCTTGCTCTTCTTTTCTCGGAGAGATGGCAGTGGTAATTCTCTTATGCAAATGATAAAATGCTTAATGGCAGTATTCTTTAAAAAAGAGTTGGTGGTATTTTAGGAAGAGCAGAGTAAAGAAAGAAGGTGGCTATGAGTGTTTATGGGAGTAATCCTGCCCGGGACAGGTCATACAAAGGGATCCAGTCTTTCCCTTGCAGTGTATCTTCCAGTTTTGTTGGAACCTTAAAGGCATAACCTTAGAAGTATTAGCTAAAGTCACAGTTTATAGGATAAATATACATAGCAGCTTCTAGGATTTGAAAGTAGAAGTGCAGTTAGGAAGTGCATTGTCTGCTGTACTGAGCAGAACATTTTACTTTTAATATATATGTTTGTAGTCTTAAAATTCTGTATCCTGCACAGAATAAAATTTGGAACCAAATCTTACTCAGCTCATACTATACTGCTTGAAAGTAGAACTTTACAATGTATTTTTTTTCCCCTAAAAACAAACATTAAAATCAGCATGTTTAACTTTTAAAACCTTTTTACATAAGACTTCTGCAGAAACATAATATAAATATTATGCACTGTGACTTGGCATTTATTGCATTTCAAATTTTATGCCTCAAATGGATGGCTTAAATAGAAATTAAGACAAAATGATTTTGTTTTTTTCCCCCACATTTAAGTAGTTTCTGGGAAAGAGGGAATAGTCTGGAAATACTGTCTTGTAATCATGAATTAGAATGAGTTATGCCAAGTAGCTGTGGAGGCCATTTAGTATTTCAGAAACACAGCAGGGGAGCTTTTTTAAAAGACATAATTAAAACCAACGGATGATATAGGCTGTTATGGATCTTAGATCCCCGCCCTCCAGAATAATTTCAGTTCCTCTGAAATACCTCTTGCTGTGGTTGCCTATTAGCATTTGTGTGGCATTTCTCTTTAGCCAGTATGTCGGAATGGGGGAATGGCAGTAGGTCACAACTCTGTTGGTCACTTCTGTAGTATTTTTGTCTAATATCGTTTGCTTTTGTTTTAGACAGCGGATCCTCTAAGAGAACATGTAACTAACGTTCATGAGTTTTGCCATTTTGAAAATCTTACCTTAACTAAGAGAATGACTATACCAACTTCTGTTGTTCTAAATGACAAAGTTGTTCAACTGACTAAAGGTCATTTTTCTTCTCTAGTTGCCAACTTGTACGTGAATTGTTTACAATCGGCTCTTTGCTGCTTTAGGCACAGAGCACCATGCTTTAAAACAATTCAGCATCGCTACACGGGGATATGTCTTAAATTTCACTTTACTGTCAACAGTTTTTAGTAGGGACTGCAGTATTTGGAGGAAATATTTCTTTGCTACTATCAGTGAAGATTAATGTGTATTTTTAAAAAACAGAGAACGTAAAAACATGCGTAACATTTTCGATACTATAATGATATTCCTGAAAAACGTTAAATAGTATTTTGAATTGAAACCGTGTTCTTTCCTTATTGCAGTGTTGATCTGTAATCGTCATACACTGTCCTCTAAATTCCAATGACATTTTCACCGCTGTAACTTAGGTCAGTAACACTTTGACGCCGACCACTGGCATCTTTAAACAGGATATTGTCTAATACAGTTTATGGCTTCATTCCCTCTACCATTAAATAAATAAAGCATTCAGTGTGTGCATCAGTGCCATCAAGCATGAATGCCCTGGTGGACTGGGAATTAAATGCCAAGTGAGGGTCAGAGGCAACAAAGGCTGAATAACATTCGGCAAATGTTTACATATTAGGTAAGGAACGGTGCCCCCGATGCAGAAAAAATTGAATAAGCACCTTGCAACATGTAGATGGAGCATAAAGGCTTCTTTTGTTTGCCTGAGCTGCCATCATTGACCCAAGTAGAATATTCTGTTGTTGAATGAACTGAACAATAGTTTGTTACAGGTAAAAGGAAGTCTTGGAATCCCAAATTCTTCTGTGCTGTTGTACAATTAGGCCCGACCATTGTACAAGCTGTAGCCCCTCAGGCCACCTGGACTGGGAAAATGGATTTTGCAGTGTGTTCTCTTAGCAGGCAAAAAACATTATTGTGATTTTGCCAGAATTTCTCTGTCTATCTTAAAATATACTTAGAGCTTCATGTTATTAGAGATAAGGAGTTGTGCTAATGGTGCTAGTTTCCTTGTTTCAAGTAGTTCTAGTAGTTCAGTTTTGATTTTATGAAATACCCCGCTTTTTCCAAATATGAAACCTATCGTTAGTGACAATATTGCATTCTGGTTGACCACCATGAACTTACTGGGGAAGCAGTTTTTCCTCATCTAATTCAAACAGTTTTTCTGAAAATCTCAATTACGTTTTATGATCTAATATAAATGTAAAACAACGTGTCTAGCAAAAGTTCCCAGAGGCTCAATATAGTTGTTTCTTTCTTGGGTTATGTTTGAACAGTTCCCATAAAGAGACAGTTTTGTAAATACTTAAATGGGTTATCTTCATTATTATAGTTTCTTTTGCTTCATATTACCCTGTAGTACACAAATATCCTAGAAATATTATTTTTGTTATTAAGATTTAACAGGACCAGGTCCTTTGAAGAGTTACCTTCTTTGCTTTGCTTTGCTCGTGTAAAGTATGAATAATGAGCTTTTTGGCTGATCTAATAGAGGTCATTTTATTTTAACATTAAACTGTCCTATATAAGCAAATGAAATAAAAAGGCAAAAATTGTATTATGAGACCATTGTTAAAACAGCAGAGGAAAAATTAAATAGTTGACTTCCTGGTAAGCTGAATCAAGGGATAATTATTGCTTCGGATGGGCAGTAACCCGGAATGCTGGAGTACTGTCTGTGTTCCCGTAAAATTTTTTTTCAGATCTTCACATATAACCATTAAATTGGTTGTAATTCTGTCAGTGGGTTGGGAGAATAATTGCCAATAGTTAGAAGGGAAAAGCGTGGTTATGACAGAATTTACCACTCAGTTACTTAAGTGTGTTCTGCACAAAGACATTCAACAGCCAAAAAACTCTGTGAATTGCCTGAATTGATGGGAATTAAATAATGAAAATTAAATGAAATTTGTTTTGGATATAAAAATGGAAATAAAATCAATAATACATCAAAATGTCATGAAAGGCTATTCAGTTTCTTGCATAGTTTTAGTAATTTATCTCCTGAACTAAACTGGTGGCTGTGCTGATATATGATATTACACACTTACCAAATTCTGTCATTTAATCCACACTGTAACTCAATAGCCTTTTGACTAAGATGTTGTAATCTCTTTAGGATGTGCTTATCCATGAAAGCAGAGCCTACCAGACTCTGTGAGGCTCCATGCGAGCACAGAATGTAGTGCCCGTTGGAGCAGTGCCCTTTTTGTTAGGTAGCTTAACAGATCTGATTTTGTAAGGTTTAGTTTCCTTAAAAAAACCCACTAAAATTAAATGAGGGTAAAATAATAAAACATCCTGGTAGTTGTTTTATTCTTGCAGATGAGAGATTTCAGACCAGAGCCTCATGAAAGGAGAAGTTTAATTGTGGTGACTTCATTAGCCATGAATTCATGGATAGCTTTCTCTTTCAAGATTTGTTTTCACGACTTGGCGTAAACATAGTTTTTTTGTGAGAGTCTGACGATATATGTATAAACTGCAAAGCGTTTAGTGCCTCCCCGAATTCCTACCTCTGTTCGTATGTTCAGAGCTAACAGAAACGTAAACAGGGATAAGGCTGGGTACCTTAAGGCTTTCCTGCAATCTCTGTTAATGGTCTTTATTTGGGAATTAGATAATAGCCCAGAAAAGGTGGAGCTGTTGTTTTCTGATGACTCAGTAGCACAGCATCTTTAGCTGGAGCTACAGTGGGTTTACCTCTCAGCATGTGAAAAATGCATTTGATGTTCATCAGTCTCATCGCGGTTTTGAAAGCTTGATTCGGGTCTGTAGACCCATGTCTCTGTGTGGCAGTAATGAGAGCTGGGTGTTGTTTAAAATTGTTTAAACCCAGACTTCTATGTGATTAGGGCTGCTCTCTACCGAAGCAAGAAAACAATCAAGCTGTCCGAATTCTCCTATTTTAATGATTATAGTACCAGTTTCATGAAATAACTGGAATACAGACAGGTACAACAACAATAACTGGCGTAACTGGAATACAGATACTTTCATATTTGAAGATAAATTCAGGGAAACCAGTTAACAAAGTTTGACTGTTTTTAACCCAATGAGTAGTTTAGAAACATTACTTAAAAAGGTAGCAGTAAGGATAAGCAACCAATTGTCACTTGGCTGGATATAAATGCAGACTGCAAAATCATTTAAGATTATTTTTTACTCTGTATGTGTGAAGCCATTACCTTTATGGAAGAAGTAATGCAGATGTAACATCTTTTGTGGGAGACCAACATCTGTGGGAGCTCATGCACATGTCCCCTCTCCAACTTCACCAGAGTCCAGCGCCTCACATGGCTGGACTCAAAGATGAACAGTGAAATTAATGTTAACAGTAAAACTCTGAAGAGAGACAATAAAATGCATTTTTATGCTCAACCATTATAGGTCAGTAATAGGAAAATGTGTTCTAGCCTCAGTTAGAAAGACCTTAATTCCTCTTAATTTTCAACCTCTTCAATCCAATCTATGTGCAAAAGAAGTCCCATTTTTTGTGCATTTTCTTGGAGCTAATAACTATAAATAAAAACCTGATGTGTGTGGATTCTCAACAGCATACAATTTGACCCTGTTAGGTTCTTCAGACCCCTCCATCTATTCACATCCATTTTTACCTGAAGTTGTTAATTTGTAAAATGATAATTAAGATTTTGTCAATTAACTTTTTCAAAGTTCTAATAAGTGTATTGTGGCACTATAATGAACGTGTTCAATTTCTGCTGGTATGGCACAATTTTTTCTTAGGCATCCTATAATCTCTGTTTCATTACCCAAACAAGATTTGAGCTTTCTTTGCAAGTACATCCTCGTGATTAATTGGGCTGTTTTCTAGAAGGTACCTCATGCAACACCACCCTGGTGTTTTGGGATGTGTGTGGTGTTGTCCAGAGACCAGAAGAAGCACCCCCAGGGTTATGTCTATGACAGACTTTAGACGCCCTGTTTGTGCTTTAATAAGCAATTGGAACGGGTAATCTGGTAACGCATCATTGTCAATAGTGAGTAGTAATTGCTGGAAAATAAACAGAGATCTTAGAGAACAACTGCCTGCACACACTTTTTCACCAATTTTCACTGTAGGTCTGGAGCCAGGAGTTGAGGCAATCCTGTTTGTAGAAGTCTGTTTCTGTTATGAAAATAGAGTGAAGTCTAAAATAAAGATTGTGACGAAGCTTTCTGAAAGCAATATTCTCTCTTAAGGTTGGTAGCCTCTGTCTCAATTCACAGTTCCTGTGGAAAATAATGTAGAGCAATAATTTTCTCTTTCGTATATTTCCCTATTTTAGGAATAATTGGAATGCTCATGCACACGTTTTTTAAATAACACCAGAGTGTATCAAAAAATACTTATGAAACACTGATTAAATTACTAATGGTGTTTGAATTACTTAACTGTAGCTACAAACTATATCAAAATATTTCTTACGTTAATTAACTAAGGAGGAGTAGTTCTCATGTTCTTTATTTTCTTTTCTCTTTATTTCCTTAACCTTATTGTTAGGAATGGTGGGCTCAGACTTTCCACTGCGAGATCCTTGATCAGCTAATGTAACAAAAAGGCTCTGTCTAACGCTCGCTCCCTAAGAAGTAACCTTCTCAAGCCCTGGCTAAAGTTGACTGGATTATTTGTCCTGTGCAGCAGTTCAGGGGTTCTTGTTATGCAGGCATTTGTCACCGCATGTATCCTGAGTGGCTTTCAAATTCCAGAACTGGTCGGAAGGAACTGCTTTTTGTGCTTAAAGGACAGCGAGGACTCCTCATTACATTAAAGCACGATGCTTCCAAGCGTGCACAGCTCCTCGTGGCCTCGCCTTTTGTTCTGCTATCCTCCACCTTGTTGTGTTCATGAGCACTGTTACTGGTGAGCTTCTCCCTCCGGTAGGAACTGACACCTAAATCACCTCTCTAGCCTCTGTCAGACTGATTTTGTGCCCCAGGTAATGGGAATTCATAGAGTCTGAGCCATTTCTGCGGTGTTAGAGCAGACACTTCACCTCAGAAGAGCTGCAGGCTCTGCGTGCTGAGCCCCTCGACCTCCAGACCTGGTTGGGGACCTGTAGCAACCTACGAGCTCTCACACAACAGGGGTTTCAAAACTGTTCTCCCTCATACAGGGTCCTAACTCCTGGCTTGGTATGTTCAGACTCCCCTGACCAAAAACTTAAGTGTGGATCCAAGAAAATAGGGACAAGCTGCCCAGAGAGGTGGTAGAAGCACAATCCTTACAAGAATTCGAGGGTCAGGTTGGATGGGGTTTGGAGCCACCTGATCTGTTTGAAGACGTTCCTGCTCATTACAGGGACGTTGGATGAGGTGACCTTTAAAGGTTTTGACCATCCCAAAATGTTCTACGATTCTATGAAAATATTTCAAAGTTTTATTAAAAAAACCCCAAACAACAAAGAAAACAACAGTAAAATTTACAGTAAATAAATGGTCCTAGTCCGTGCTGCACACCCGCATCCTTGCGTCCCCCCAGCCCTGCTCTTGCTAGTGTGGCATTTCAGCCTGGTGTGGTTTTGCAGATGCAGACAAGGTTTACTTTGATGTTGGCTGCAGAGTTTTATTTGCCTTGGTTTACACAGTAACTTCAACAGCTGCGGGAGGTGTACTGTGGCATAAAACCCCCGTGCCCAGAGTTGCCCAAGTATGTAACTACTCGACGTTCGGTTCCTCACCCTCTCTCAGCCTTGAAGGAAGGCCATAGTGTGTTTTATAAGCTGATTGTGCTTGATCTTGCCGAACCGTAAAACAATAAACCATAAACACAGGTTTTGAAATCTGAGCCGAAAAACAAGCGGTTTAAATAGTGCCTGATTTTGAAACTGGAGTAGAGGAATGAACAGTTTGCTCAGGCACACAACCTGGCGTGCTGCATTAATTCACCCGATCTGTTCCCGACTGTTCCGTCCTGAGGTGTCGGGGGCTCTTGTCTGTGTCATGCCAGCTGGTGTGAGGTACACTTGGTGGGTTGAGGATGGCTCTCGGCCAACCTGTATCGCTTCCAAACATGTTGAAGTGACTAAAATTTGGATTTGAAGTATTTAGTTACTGAGCCAGCTCTTCAAGATTTTCTTTTTCCCATCCTCAGTGACATCCCTTTTGTTATTATTTTGGGGTTTTTTTTTGTGCTGCAAGATGCAAAAATCGTGGACTGCTGTTTTCAGACTGGAGCAAAAGTTTCTGATGAACACCAGATGAAAAGAAGTCATCTTTTGTAAAAGTTTATGCTACTGTTAGGAAATAATTTCTTTCTAATCACCTGCAATTTTAGACTGTAGAGTCTACTTACAGTTTGGGGATTTTTGATTTTTTTACTTATTTATGCTTTTGACTCTTGGACTCTCATTAGTTTAGCAGATGCCTCGCACTGAAACCTTGTCATGCCCTCCTGGCAATATAATCAAGTCATACAAAAATGACTGTACAGATTGAGTTACTGTATTCAGTGTATTTTTAGTTTTAGTTTGGGGCTCTTTTCTTTGGTGTATACATATGTACGTAGCTGATCTTTGCATTTTTTCTTTTAAACATCAGTTTTTATCAGTAAGTAACTGCTAATTCTGGAAGCAGTAATCTTTAGACATTAGCAGTATTAGCATGGGAATTTTGGAGATTACACATTCAGTCTTGGTCTTGCTTAATATGAGGTTTGTGGCCCCTCTGAAGATCACTGGGCTCCTTGTATATTTGATGGTATCCCCAAGTAGGACCTCAAGGTGCTGGTGGTCTGACCTGGACTTTTCCTTGCTAGCTGGCAGGTAGTGTGTTCTTCTGAGAGTTAGTTCCGAGTTAGCGCTCAGGACTACTTGCAGGCATCTTATGCCCCCTGAGATCTGGAAGTCAGTGCTTGTTCCTGTGTTTAGCGTCTTTCAAAGATGAAGCTGACACGAGTGGTTCTGGTTTTGCTGGTGGTGCCATCTGCCAGCTTTTACACAAAAGCAGTCCTGTGCAGGTGTAGCCGTGCAAGGAGCTGGAAGCTTGGAGAGCGTCTTCAGTGTTTGACAGGAGATGAATGTTTATCTCCTCTGAAGCCACCCCAGCTCCCGGCTGCAGGGCTTCGCTCTGCCCCTCCTGTCAATAATTTGCTTGGGGAGGGTGCAGGAAACCCTGTGAGATGCTGTTCTGGAATAGCCTGATGCTGTTGTTAGGCATGTATCCTCCAACCTTGATCAAGCGGGATGAAGGCCTGCTGCCAGTGATCTCCAAAGAGTGTAGAAGCTTCTAACTAGGTCACTCAGCTCCTGGTCACGCTCCTGATCCCGTGCAGCAGTCTGTGCTCACTTCTAGGCCAAGTTAGAGCTGTAGTTGTAGCTGGAATTTTCTTTGATCCTAAAATGAAGGAATCCTCAACTGCCTTTGGGTTACAGTTTTATAACAGGTCTTTGGAACAACCTGATATTGAGAACTCACAATGGTTATTAGTGTGTTACCTAGCAAATGCTAATTAATCCACACATATCGTTTCCATGAAAAGCAAATGCTAAGTTTATTAACCTTTTGTCTAAGGGAGGGGTGGAGAAAATGTAGTTCTCATCATTATTGTACCCTCCCAGAGAGATGGGCAGAGGGGAGGTGGGATTGCAGAGTTTATTATTTCTTCCCAGTACGAGTGCCAGTGCCATATGCAGAGTTTATTATCAACCTCTGCCCACAGGGAAGTAGGAGAAAGGGAAAAAAAACTAAAAAGGAAAAAGTCATTAGTGTTTGTTTAGCAGTAGTGATGTCAGGAGTCAGAGCTGGGTTCATTAACTCCCCCAGGCCTGGGGAGGGAGGCGGGAGCGCGAGGGGCTCCGGGAGGGCCGGCCGGGCACACCGCTGTGCCCTGGGCAGGTACTGCCAGTGCCTCGCAGGCAGTTCTCACTCTGCATTTAATAAGCGTATTCAAGTGCTACCAGTTTGCTTCTTCCCTCTCTAAGAAAGAAAAATGGTGAAAGCACCATTTTATTCTGGAACAGAAGTCTGGGAGGTGCTAAACTAGCTTTACGCATGCACACTGTCCTCCGCAAGCATAGAAATAGTTTGGGATTTAGTTTTAATTCCCATTTATTCTGTTTATTCCATTTCTGTAACAAGTTTGTTAAAAGTTCAGAGTTATCTAGGAACAGTGAAAGCGGAAAATTCTTTTTTATTTCTGAACTGCAACTAAGTTTTTGGATTCAGAGGATGAGATTAAACCAGTTTTAAAATTTTGCATGACCTAGTCACCAAATTCAACCAATTCACTTTTTCATCCTAGAAAATGCTATGCTTTTAAAATATATTTGTATTGTAAACAAGGTGGCTAAATTAATTTAAATGGTAATGACCCACAAGATTTGAAGATGTACATGTTTAGTTGAATTCCAGTCTGTTTTAACCCCCAAAAGGTCCAACATAACTAAGATATGATGCTCATTTAATTAAGAAAAGACTTACCCTTTCCAATATAACAAAAGAGGAGGAATATAAACATCTCAGCTGAAACATAGAGATAGATGTACCCACAAATTGGCAAAGGGAGGTGCAAATCCAGTTTAAAATCTGTTTATTGATATGTTTGATTATGAATCATGAGTTATCCTTTCTTTAGTAATAAAAATACGGATGTGAGCATAAATTGATTCTCTGGGTTTCTTTCCAACAATTTTAATAATTGATTTAAACAGCAATTGAAGTGATTCTAAACAATTTGGTTTGTTTCCAGAGGTGTGGGTGGCAATGGCTTTATGTGCCACCCGTTCTTTGCTCAGGCGGTTATTCCTTGGCTTAGCATTTAATTTTTCTTGCATCAACAGACTCTTCTTATTTCGGGTATGTAAGCAAGCACAAACGGTCCTGCGTGTCATACGTAGGGGCACTGTGTGGCAGTGGAAGCCAAAGCTCTCCCTGAGCTTCACTCCAGGTCTCCACCTACATGAACATGGAGAGCAGAAGAGCTTCTGTCAGTCCTGGGAGCCTCAGGGACTCAGACAATCCGGTCTCACCACTTGCTAAGGAATTTCTGAGATCACCAGAAGGGATCTCTTTTATCTCTGGTGCTGCCAGTGTTGCTCAGTGTTGCTCTTCTCTTTTCCTGTCAAGTGCCCTTGGGAATTTGCTAAGCGCTGTGGAAATGACCTAAATCTCTGCCTTTTTCATACAATTAACATCATGACTTAGGCATGGAACATGCCTCATTGTTTGGCAGCTATCTCAAATTAACCTTTTAACACCAAAACTTAAAAAAGACCAGAGAGTGCACTTACCAGATTTACAGTATGGAAATAAAACAAAAACACTGCTTGCATCTACCAGTAATTTAGATATAATCCAAGGATTTTTCTTCTACGTGTCTCAAGCTGATGGGATTCTTGTGCAACCCTGTGACTGGACGTCAGCGTTGCACACAGACACTAAGGTTTCCCTTCCTGGAGGAAGACCTGTGTTTGAGGATTGGCACTCAGGCTGGGGGATGCCATTCACATTTACATTCCCTTCCCTTCTCTTGATTTCTGTGAATGTAACTTAATTAGTAAGTTGATCTTAACCTTTTCCTGCTGCTGTTTAATTTTTAGAAATGCTAACAACCTTTGGGAATGGTTAGGTGGAGCTATTCCTGTCTAGACGGTAAATACAGTTTAATGACTGTCCTGGTCTTTAAACAATCTTTAACTGGTTGTGAAGTACATGCTTCCTTATGCTTAGTAGCACAGGGGACACCTTCAGCATCCTGACCTCTTTTCACATTGAAAAATCCCCTTCGTATAAACAAATATGTTCATTTATTAAGAGTCAAAGTTCACTCAAACCTTTAAATGAGACTCATGCGTATCAGTTTTTACTAGTGCTCAGCTGAGGTCAGACGGAGTCGTAAACAAACCGTCTGAGGTTGTAATGGATTTGAGAGGACTGACCCCTGCTTTTGTCTTGCAGGGGTACTAGGACAGCATAATACACTTTCTCCACCCACTCTCCAAAATGTCAGAGTTAATTTAGCATAATCTGCAGAGTCTAGGGAGTTATTACTGACCTCGGTGTTTGTTTTCAGGAGGCACCATTCTTTATAGAGGTTTGCAGCCAGACATCAAAGTATTAATTTTGACGGACACAGAATTTCACAGAAATTCTGAGGGAGTTGACAAAATGTGAAAGCAAACATCACAGAAGAAAAGCAACCAAATGCTGGTTTTAGTTACTTTAATCTATTCTGGTTTTGTATAAACACATTTGTGATGTTGCTTACTGCTGGCTGTGTACTCTTCTGGGCATGAAGATGTCCTTGATTCCTGTTTCAGGCAGTGTTTCTTCTCACCTCATCAGAAATTGGTCCTGATTGACAACAGACATTTGTGTTTTTAAACTGGCTGTTTAGGAATAGTCACAGTGCCACAAAGAAAAATAGGAGACATATGTCCCTAGAAGTGTGTAGTGAATGTAATCTGTTCACAATGGTAGTTTCTAGTGGGCTAGCAGCAGGGAAACTTAAACACATGCACTGAAGTACTCAAGAGGCAGTCTTCATCTGCTTATCCTAAAAATGTGAGCTTTTAAAAAAAAGCATCTACAGAAGTCTTTCACAATCGATTGCGGATTTTACTCAAAGCTTTGCAAATAAACCTCTGTAACTCGCTTTGCTGGGGTGGTTGCACCTGTGACTGTCTTTGGTAACGTTCAAGATTAAGGTGCCTAGGTTTATATGTAAAACTTATTTTTTAATGCAGATTAAAATATGAACAAAGTAAGTGTCATACTTCTTCATGTTCTATTGCAGCCCACACCAAGAAAACAGGAAAGTTAAGACCCAAGGTCTATTCTATAATTCAGGGTTTTTACTGAAATTTGAAGGCAATTTAAACCACCTACTTATTTCAAAGGTAGTATTGATAGACCACCTGCTGTTGACATGCTCTTAGAAAGATGGAAGGATGTAAATGAGTTTTAGCGATTTGCCTGCCTTGGAATACAAATGAGGCTAACAACCTCCCATCCTGCACTCTGGCAGTCAACTACCAGAATGTTTTCAGTGTGCTTTATTGGAAAGTGGCTGTTGTCATCATGAATTATCATTAGACTTTGTTGTTGATGATGACTACTTGTTAGCAGTGGATAATGCCAGTGTAATTCAATTAGAATGTTCCAGATATGTCACTAACTATGTATTTTGTAACCAGCATTTGACAGAGAAAACTACTTCCAACTGAAACTTAGGAAGAGTTCTCCTACCTGCGTATAGGTGGCTGTTAAAGGATTTGGGGTGCAGAGCAAGATTTAAGCTCAATTAGCTGAAAGGGGAGAAAATAGAAGACTGCCGATCGCTATCCTGTGGTTGTAAATGCAATCTTCCAAGCTCAGTCAGAGTTTTCAGTCTGTCCAGGGAAGATGTGTAAACCTGTCTATCGGTTGTCCGTGCTTTTGTGTTGAGAACACCAGGAGACTTGGAAATGAAATCAAAGCTTACAGAAATGTCTGTGCGTTTTTCTTTTAATGCGGGCACAAAGGCCTTTGTAATGAAGACATTATTTCTTCCAGTGGCATAACAAAAACTAGGAAGCAAACGATTAAGAGCAGGAAGAGCTCAGTCACTTTTTGGGCTGATGAGATAAAAATCTGAACAATCGGGACTGTCCCTTCGGAATAACAGCTGCTGAGGGAGGTTTTTGGACTGATTTTCATTCATTGTTTTTAGCGACCCTCCTTGAAGAGCCTGAAAGACCTTTTTAAAGTTAGCACCTCTTCTTTCTTCACTTGTAAATTTTGAAAGCATTGCACCATGATTCATGTGCGGTTGCAGACTGCCACTGGCTGTCTCTTCCCATAGTAGCAGCCATCCCTGTGAATATTGCCTCCTATTCCCTGCTGCTTACGTGTGGCTTCCAAACCAACAGTTGTCACCGAGAAACAGGCTATCTTAAATGGCCGCTTTCGCTGTCTTTAAAATCATAGGTCAAAATGGAAAATAAAGGTTTGAGGATGATTTCATGGCACCAGATACTATCCTAACGTCTTTGCCAACTGATTTTACAGCTTAATTCAACACTGTAAAAGTTCCAAGTCAAAGAAATGCCTGCTTGTCCTTAAATGGGCAGCTACCACAGCAGTAATTTGCTTATGAGATGCTGTTCTTTCTGGAGGACCAGTCTCAGTTCCTATCAAAAATAAATCAATTTCCTGTGGAAACTGGCATAAATTTCCAGGTTGTTTCTCCGTGTTTTTGCAGCAATTTGTCAGAGTTGCTGTTAGCTATAGCTGCGTATTGTCTCCTGATGAATTGTAGCAATGGATGAACAAAACAATATTAATCTGTTTTTGTTAATCCTGTTTTGTAATTAAATACATCTCTCATATAAACTCTGTTAAGATTTGAATGAAAGGGGATTTATGGAAACATGACTTGCTTTTTATAAGATAGTTTTAGGATTATGAAATCAACACTGGGAAAAAGAAAAGTTCGACTTGCTCACAGAGCAAAAAGATTTTCTCTTTGTTATTCTTGCTTTGCTGGTGCTATGAAAAAAATATAATAAGAGCATTCAAGCTGGGTTGCCTGTGGTTTAACTCTAATTCTATAGGCTTCCCCAAAATCCCCACAGCAAGTGACCTTGTCAAACAAAAGTGTGGAATAATGGGAGGCAGCCCAGGGACTGTGGCTCATTTACAAGCAGCTGTTTGCTACTGTCAGAACAAAGGCAAATCAAAGTTGCATTAACGGGGTATGACAGGCACAGTGAGCAACTCCCCAACAATGTTCATCCTCTCGTGTTGTTCTGGTTATAATATTGGTTTGCCTGAAGGAGAAAATGGTCATAAGGTCAAGTCAGACATGTATGTTTTCCAAAGCTTTTCAAAATTGCACACGTTTTTTTTGCTGATCAACTATTGGAGTGTTTTAACAAAATTAGCACAACGGCAAATACATACATATATTTATGTGTGCCTGGCTCTTTATACGAGAATTACAGCCACACAGGGAATTACCAGTTCTGTCTTCACAGCACGGTGAGTACGTAGTGTCATCTGGCCTTCCTCTCTTGCCTGATCCAGCCAGTCCAAGAAGTAAGACAATTGCAGGTAATGTCACTTTTGAACTCCTACATCCAGGCATGTTTGGAGGATCACTCCATCTTCTGCGTAGCTTATGTCGCTTACTGCTTGATTAGAACTTTTCTCAGCACCTTGCAAAACAGCACCAAAGTACCTGACCCCTTGGTAAAGAAGTTACAGAAATGACACACAACCTTCCTTGCATTTCTATTAAAAGTGTGACCTGAATTCCGAGAAACATCGTGAGCAAGGTCTGCTTGACTTAGTTGAGGCCTGGTAGTCTGTAGTTACTGGAAAAACTCAACACCAATAGGAAGTACAGGAAATTTCTTACAGAACACTGGCGAAAAGGGTCAGAATCCAGCCTATGAGTGAGCATCATGACTTAATGGAAGGTGAGATTTTAGCCATGTGGATGAGGCTGTTGCATAACTCGAGCCTGTACTGCTTGACACCAGTCTGCCTAAAATCCTTATGGATCAGTTAGGTTTGCTGAGAACACGGCTGAGAAAGGCTTGGCAAGACAGGAAATTCAGACAGAAAGGGCAGGAGAATTGCTGGACATGAACTTTATAACAAGGCACACAACAGGCAGCACGTTTCTCGGTGTTTATTGTACCTCGTGTAGTTTTTGATAAAAGCTGAAGGCAGAGTGACTTTAACAGTCCCTGAAGTGCAGTATTCCCCGAGAAATACACAGTTTAAAGTGCCTTACTGCCATTATGAAATTCATAAATAAAAATAAGGAGGGCGGTAAGCCTTACACATTTATTGGGCAAATGGATATGACTACTACATCATTAATAACTGGTGAAAAAGATCTATTTGTCCTCCAAACCAGCTGAGAAACTGTCTTTTATACTTAGCAAGTATTCTGCTCCTAGTGTAAATTCCTGAATTGCTTGATTATTTTTTGATAGGGAGAGGGAGACTGTGAAGAGGAAGAGAAAAATGCTTTAAAAGTAAAATACACTGCAAGTTTAAGGCAACTGTGGAATACATTTTGGTAATGGCATTTGACATCTGCTGTATTTCACAATTCAAGATACGATAAACTCTCTTAAAATTGAGCAATTCAAAGTGCAGTTACTTCATCTTCAGCCTAATTTGCAGTTTAGTTAGGTATGTTGAGAAGGTACAGATATGAATAATGTGGATAAAGGGTGATTAAGATATGGCCAGTGTATCTCCTAACCTTTAGAGACAGCACACTTGAATTCTAAACGTTTTGGGTAAAACTTTCAAAAGTGCAGTGGCTTGCATGCATACAAAGTTGTACTGACAACATCTTTTAAAGTGCTAACATGAATGTGAATTTAATTTAATTTATTCTCACAAACTTGCAGTTCTAGCTGTATGTGTTATAGTATCATGTACAGGTGCCAGCCAAGATTACGGCTCCATTGAGCTCTGCTCATCCAAAAAGTTCTATATTTATCAGCATGGAGAGCTTGTCGAGTTTCCTTTTTCACTGCCATTATCAACTGTTTTGAAATATTAAAAACCTTAAGTGAAAACTTACCCAGTGTCCACAGCACATTGTGTATTTTGAAGTGAGAAATAGAACTGTACTTGTAAAAGTGTGCTTGAATTTAGCTCGACACTCAAAATAGAAGAACACAATTTGCATAGGAAATTTGATAGCTAATTTATTTCTTTGAAAGGTTGAATTTTCTTGTACTGCTCTATGTGTCACACAATGTTGCAGCAGTTTTGTATCATCACCTTCGAGTCAGTATATTTAACAGTAATTAAAGAAAGTGAGATTTTATTTTGTTGCGAATCAATCTGTTAAACTCACATGACAGTATCCTAAATTCCTTTCGGTTAGTGGTCCTACTCTTGCTGGGAAAGGAGGACATTTTGTTCATTACTTTGCTTGAATAGTGCTAACAGACTAGCAGATGGTCACTTTCCAACTGGTTTGCCTTGAAAAAAGAAATTAAAATATTATAGTGCCGGGGAGAGATGTTGTAATGTGTCCCTTTCAAATTAACAGGTCGTTTTTTCTACTATTTTATTATTGTAAAATAGCTCAATGTCACATAAAAGGTTAAAAGCTAGAGTAAATGGCATCATGGGAAATTTGAAATAAATAGAGTCTCATATGGTTTATGGCTCTATACTTGAACACACAAGGAATATATTTCTTTTCTTGAAAAGGCATTCTGTAAGAGCTTGCCATGTTAATATGAATTGTAGCCACAATAGATTCTATTTAAAGTAGTTTTAATTCACAAGGTAATATTTTTTTTTTGTTTACTAAATTAATCCTTGCAAAGGCCACTTGTTCAGACTGTTCATGAGCCTGAGAGAAAATGTGTTTTCAGAAAAAAGCTGAAGCCACGGATTCCAGTTCATTGAATTATTCTGCTTGCGTCATAGTGGCAGCTTCCCGTAAAGCACACAGACCTTCAGAACTGATTAAATTTTAGACTCCAAACTGTCAAGTATTTCGTATTAGTGCCAGATTTGTTTTTCTTGGTAAAGCTGCCTCCCCATGATGTTCTGCAATGTCCTAGGTCCAGCAACCCTACTGAGCAAGACATGAACAAATTTAGCTCCCGTGGCTGTGCCACTGGCTGGTTTATTGCTGTGTAGGTGAAGAACGGTGATGGGAGAGCCCGCGTAAAGCTTAGCACCAGCTCCCTGGTGAAATAACCCTCCTTTCTTCTTCTGATGCGCAGTCCTCTGTGGCTGTTACAGCGTTAGTGTCCAGAGACTAAGAGGAGATGCTTAAAAAAATGGAACTGTAAAAATTGAAGGGTTTTTGATTTAAAATTCTGTAAAATTGTCATGACAATTTGAAATGTTTTGTCTTTCAAATTCGTAAACCTTTCAAATTACCAGTCCAATGCAACTAGAATGTTTTTACGTTGAATCTGATACCGAGACAAGTTTCATTTTAGTTTTGTTATGTGTTGTGAACTACATCTGATTCCATCAGGGGCCTGGAAGGAGAGTTGAGAAAAGAGCCACTGGAACATTGTCCTGCACCCAGAGCTTTTTCCTCAACATAAAGTTTGTGTAATTTTCACGAAGGGGAATGCTGTGGTTTGCTGCACTGGGATTTGTTTTCAGTGCTGCCCTACTCTCCTAGAAAGAGGCCTGTGGATAAGTTGCCGATAAATGAGCGTCACAGCCAGTTTGTTTCAAAGTGCCTTTAATTTTTTCTTTCCGTTTTGCTTCCAGTCATCTTTGCTTAGTATAGCTGGTAATCTGTGAGGAAACAGAGAACACATCGCCTGTATTTCTTAGCAGACGAATAGCGATGATAACTGCAAAAGGAGGCTATTCAGATAGGTGCTGAAGCCCAAAGATATCGTTTCCCTAAAAGCTAGCTTAGGCCAATTAAAATTAATAACCATTCTCATGGAGAAATGGAGAGAATTGTGGACAGTATGTTACTGTGCATATTAAAATTGGATTTGAGCTCACAACTCTTGGGAAACTGCTTATCTGCAGCCTAGTGGTAGCACACCCAACCTGATAAACCAAGATGTGGCAGGAGCTGATGGTCAGCTGGGCGCTACCCTGCTGGTCTGAAGTACGGACAGCGAGCTGGAGTTGGCAGCACGAAGGGAGGCAGCAAGCCCAGGGCCGTGCAGACTGGCACGGGCATAAAGAGATGGGTCACCCTTGGCTTCCACCACTACAGGACAAGCTGCCTCTGTTTGGGTTCATGCCATGCGAGTAACAAGATGGTTTCACAGGAAGAAGCAATAACGCCTTGCAGGAACTCCCCACGTAATAGCAGAGTTTGCTGAAGTCCAGGGGTTAGTGTTGTAGAGAGTAAGAAGTCTGAAGGCTTTTGTTCAAAATTGCAGGAGTCTAAGCAAAAAGGTGAAGCCAAAAGATGATAGGTAGAGACTGCTCGAGCACAGGGCATCAAAATTCTAAGGAATTGACAAATCAAATTGACCACCTGGAAAATTGTTCAGAGGAGAAATATCAGGTTGTTATGGCTTCCTACCAACAGGCGAGATGGGGTATTTTTTTCACAGTGGATTATGACGGAGCAGGGCCTGGGATAATATTGAGCTTCTTCTCCAGCATGGTGTGTCCCTGGGAAAGCCGGCGACACTGTTCTTTGAATCTCAAAGAATGCGAAACTCTTGGATGACAGAAATACGTTGTCACTGAGATGTTTAGCCCTGAAGGTTCAAGATCACCAGAATTCAGCAAAAGACATAAAAATAAACTGGTTGCTGTGAGTGTGCTCGGGAACCCAGACTAATTTTTCAAATAAGAATAAAATAGTGGTAAGAGTGTGCCATAGTAAATTATCTCTAAATCAGCTAAAGGCCTTTTTTCTTCTGGTGGATGCTGCATGCGTATTTTGCAAATGAACGTGTTTATAGCCAAATGACACGTTCATTTGCTGTTGTATTATCTTTTCTAATGAAAACCTTTATTTGTGTTTTTAATTTTTTTCCTTAAGGTGATTGAGTTTTAGAGGCATATACAGATATTAATATGCATTATTGTAATTGGCTCTAATTAATCCATAACCTTTCCTTTTTAATTGGGATGGCAACTACAGAGGCATCAGTTTTTAAATTATGTAGAAATAATTCTTCCTGTATGTGATTTAGATTTAGATATATAGCTGGAAGAGGTATTTAGATTAAAGAATATTGGGAGGCAGAGTCCATTTCAGCCTGAATTACCTGATGAACTGTTTTGGAACAAAAGTCAAAGATGGATTTGCCCAAGCTCTCTTAGCTACCAAACACCTACGTTGTGCATTCTGGAGAGAGGAATATGCATTTAGGTTGGGTGTGAAGGAGAATTTATGTTGTTTTGATTGAGCCTGCTCTGGAACAAGTATGTATTGCTTTTTATGCACTGGGTGTACAGATCTGTTAAACAAAGGTTTTCACTAATGTACTGAGTTTATATTGGAATATTTGAACATTACAGCAGAAAAACTGTGTTGCACCATGTTTTCTTGAGATGCTTGGTTTATCTACAAACAACCACCACCAGCAAAAAAGTTATGACAGTTGCTAGAGTCAATAAAATTAAATAGTTTTTGAGTAGTAGCTGGACAGACAGAAGAAAGTACTGTTACGTGTTATACTACTTTGAGTGATGGGTAAAAATAAATTTGTAAATGACATTTACCCAAATGTGATGTCATGAAAAAGGAATGGGGTATTCAGGTTGTCCTTTTGAAGCTTGCATCCTGAGCTGAATCCTTTGCGTTCTTTTAGTGCTGAACTAAACAAAGATCGTTTCTGCGTACAGTGAAGAGTTAAAATCACCAGGGTTCATCAGTCTTGTTGCTTTTAACCTATTTTACTAACATTAAAGTTATAAAAATATATTAAAGAAAATGGTACTTGGATTCAGAATTAAAAGATTTATCCATTGATAAAATAGCAAGAAAATGATCGGCTAGTTGCAGTATTTCAAACAAGAATCAGCTGCAATTCTTCCTTTAGAAACCTTTCTGGTAGTCTTTTTCTCTGTTTAGTTCCTAAAGGGAGATGGGTTTTTTTCCTTCCCTGCCTCTCTGGATTTTCTTTTCTTAAAGTCAGCTGGGAACATGATGTACTTTCCCGTTGTTCCTCCTATTTCCTTACTTTGAAGATACTTCCTCTAAAGCCTGCTTCAGGATTTCTTGAAGGATGAGATAGAGACACTAATATAGCATTTTCCTCTTCTTGGCCTTCCTGGTGTTGAAGTACTGGGAATTGCTTATGCTCAAAGTCTGGTCTGTGTCCAGTGGTGATGTGTGATTACAACAAAAACAGAAGGAAAAAACAAGTTTGGATATGTTTATAAAAGGTAATTATCATGGCAGAGGAAAAGGACAATGATGCAGTAAGCTATCTGAATGACTTGGCACCGAGTCAGTTTTTAATCTATTTTGTTGTGCTTATGAGAGCATTTATTTTGTCTGGTACTTCCCTTTCCCTGTTCATCTCTTTCATAAACATTTGACTTGTCCACAAGTCAAACGAAAGGCTGATTCCTGCTTCCAGGAGGGTGTGCTCCGGGGAGTAGGAGCACAGGGGAACTAGAAATTCCTGGGGCTGGTGACAGGCTGAGGTGACCAGGCTCAAGGTGTTAGCAACAGTAAATGAGGAATGCCAGTCTGGTAACAGCTGTGGAGGCCTTCCAGTGCCACCACCAAGCGGGTCAGTCCCATTTCTCATCTCAGAGTTGGTGGCAGTGTCCTGGAGCCCACTGCTAATTATGGGCTGCGGATGGCGCCGCTGCCACCGCGGTGCAGCCCTGCTCGGGCCAGCGCGCTGCCCGTTCCTGGGCTGCCTGAGAGGAATAGAAAAGCTCCTTTCTCAGTCTCTGCCCAGAATGCATGATAAGGCTTGATGTCAAAAAGGGCAAGATTGGGCTCACAGCAATTATGGCAGAGGCATACTGGTTTCCTTGACAACCAGATTGAGGATTCTTTGTGATTTATTATTTACCACTTCAAACTCTCATTCTCTGATTTAATTAGGGAGAGGGATTTCCTTAAGTCCCCTCCCTTCCAAATTTGAATACCCCCTCACTATTGTTCCAACTAGCTACACCTATCCCAGGTGAATGCGGCTCTACACCAGGTACAAATTAGGCTGGACATGTAGTGTTTGGGATTTGAGGCAGGTTGTTCAGACAGCAGTTAACTGAAATTCAATGGATGTTACGCTGGGTGATGACTTGTTAATCTGTGCTTACCAGCAGGGATAATAGACATCTGCGCTCACCACCTCCCCTGCTGCCCCCCCAGATTTTTAAAGGCAAGGGACTGCAACAAGTGATCCTTCTCAGTTGTCCTCAGAGCTGTGGGAAAGATAACAGAGTGCCACTTTCCCTGGCTTGGGCAATTCACATTATTTTCTCCTTGAAAGCTTTATTAGCAATACATCAGCCACTGTTGTGTAAAGGAAGGGTGTATTTCGATACTTCAGAGGGTTTTTACTCTTACCAGTTGGATAGCTATTTGAAACAGAAAACCTCTCCGAAAACGTGGCTAAAGATGGGAAGTACAGTTAGTCTGTATTTCAAATATGTGTTTCCCACATTTATAATGCATTGACTGTATCATGATCTACAGGGCCTGTTCTAAATTTAGTAATTCAGGATAGAATTTTGAACACAATAATATATATAAAAAGAGATTTTTATTCAAATGTCACTGGCAAATCTGTGTCATTATGTATCAGGACTGAAATTGAGCCCTCCAAAGGGCATTTTTTCTTAAAGTCCTTTCCTGGGTTGCATATTTTTTGTTTCATATTCAGCATGAGGTGCCTGCTGCATTTAATAAAATAAAACGAAGGTCACAGAAGATCAGTAGGTTTCCTATTATGTGTCCCAGTAGATGACTAGAAAAAAGGTAGTGACTGAAAGGAGTCAAGGATCGTCTGTGCAGACTACATAGAAAATTTGCATCATTTTTTAATTATAGGGATGAATTCTAGTTTTGTCTTTATTTCACTATGTATAGTCTTTCAGCTCTACCATCCCAGTTTTAATTTCAATAGTTTATACACGTTTTATTGTCTTTACCGCAGGGAGTTTCTGAATTGAGTCAGTAGGTGTTGCTCTTCCCTTGGTGGGCTGAATGTGAAGCTCCAAGAGTCAATAAGAAGACTTTCCTGAACCTTAACATTCTCGTGTCAAGTCCGAGCTCACTAATGCACCAGTGCCCCATTAGGCTGTTGAGGGAGACCGACTGCTGAAGATGCTTCTTTAGACTGGAGTAGTCTAATGAAGCTCATTAATGCATTTTTCATTAGGACAAGAATATCGAGTGTCCAGGTTAAATTCTAAGGAATCTATCCTGCACTCATTGAGGTTAATGACAAAGCTCCCAATGATATTAGTGATGCAGGATGGGAACTTAATTGGGGTAATTAAGATTCTGCTTACCTGAAATTCCCTATTATTTTCAAGTAGATACAATATTACAAAATTACTGCTATGAAGAGTTGCTTAATGTTGGATCTCAACACATCCTTCAGAGATGACAGCATTTCAGTGGGAGATAATACTGTCTCTACTTTGCATTTGATTCATAAAGTACCCTCGTGAACTCTTAGAGGCTTGTGTATGTGAAAACTGTTGTGAGAAATAGGGTTCTTCTTGGCTTTGGAACTTAAACATTGTTTTTATTTAAAAATAACATGGGCCATACATTGCTGATACCCAGTAGGGATCTGGAGTTCGGATTCAGCAGTGGGAGATGGAGCAGGCACTGGGGGATTGTTGCCGAGCAGAGTTTCCCTAACTGCAGCTTGCTTTGCGGTAGCGCACACTCACTAAAATTGCTGCTTGTACCAAAAGAAATGCATTTTGCTTGCTGAGTAGAAAAGACAGAATATCCAGCTTTAGTGCCTTCCAGGGAGTCTAAAGCCTCCATTACAAATTATTATGTCAGGATGCTTCATTTAAATAGTTACCTTAACACCTGCTCCTTCCTGCCTCCTTTGGACACCCCTCACCTTCTCCTTCCCTCCTCGGCATCCCCGGCAGATTAACAACTCCCTCCTCAATTACGCTGCCATAACGGCTGCTTTGATCACGCTCCGAGCTCGCTCTGGAAATTATCTCGTTTAATAAAACTCACCGCCGTAGAAGAAACAACAGTGTAAACGGATCAACGGGCGGAGGGACCCCCGTGGGTGGGAGCCGGAGGCTGGCAGCTGGCTGGGGGAAGCCCGCCTTTGGCCCCCGG
>NW_009695030.1:0-43289 GCF_000703405.1 Apaloderma vittatum | reverse complement strand
AGTGTAAACGGATCAGCGGGTGGAGGGACCCCCGTGGGTGGGAGCCGGAGGCTGGCAGCTGGCTGGGCAAGGCCGACTTTGGCCTCCGGGATGGCGAGGAGGGGGCAGCCCCGTGGGACCCGCGGCTCCTGGGCAGCCCTGGTGCTCCCTCCCGACCCGGCGGTTAGATCAGGAGCCATCCCCTCTGACTTGCCGAAGCCGTCCGCCTGTTTGTACGCTTAAATAATGCATCAGGAAAACACGGCGCTTTCACGAGGGAAGTGTCATTTTAGGTGGCGTGGAAAAAAGTGGAGCAATTGGATCTTTTATACTTCATGGATGCCTCCTCCTGAAATACTTGCTTTAGACACGTAAGGAAAGATTTTTTTTAAACTGCAGCCTGGTACAGTGAAGCACTACTCAAAATATATGAATTACTGAGGAAATTACCTTCCTCATGTGTAGTAACGGTGCAGCACTTCTGTCTTGCTGGTTATTGAGGTTGTAGTTGAGCACCCAATGGTGATTTTCCCCATGGTCTGGTGCAGAGCTTTCCCAGTCCTTTATTATTGGTTGTGTTAAGATCACTGGACAACTTTGGAAGCACAGCCTTTCAGCTATTAGATGTGTGCTTCTAAATAGAAGTAATTAATAAATGCAAACTTTTCCTTTCCGTGTTGTATTACAGTTTGTATTCATCCCTTTTGTTACTTTCTAATGTAAATAGCATTAATTATGGAACTCTTATCACATAATTATGGAAAATTGTTTACTTTCTGTCTTTAGTACTCAGAGAGAGATTTCAGGGATCCTGATTTTTCATTTATTTTGTTTGAGTAGTCATTAGCTGGTTCTCTAAAAGCTGAGAACAATCTTACATCCACATTGTGATGGTGGCGGGGGGGCGGGTTACACAAATTCCAGGATTAAAAACCAGAATCCAAATTCAGAAGCCCTGAATTTGAGTCCAGGTGGAATTTAGCTATCCTGTCACTTTATCTCCCTTGTCTTTCATGTTTGCAGCGAGGTCTGTGGATATGCAGTTCCTTTATAGGTGGTTAGCAGCTGTTTAACAGGGGACCTGTGTTGCCATTCTCACTCCCTGCTACCCAAGGAGCATGTTAGAACTGTCTATGTTCCTTAGGACTTTTAAAATTACCTGCTTTTTGGTAAACAGTTAAATAGTTTTCCTTTCTTTGTGTAATTTAGCATTCAGAGGATGCTCTCAACTATCTGTGTAGGATTGTCCCCTGATTCCTGGAATGTGCCGGCACCTAAAGTATGTTGTAAAAACCATGTATCCCTCTCCTCTCTAGAGCAGTGTTTTCGAAATCCACAAATATTTCATGGAAGGTAAGGTCAGGAAGAAAGCTTTTCACTCTGACAGGCATTTTCCAAGATTGCTTGCTACTCTTGTCTCATATCTATTTGTGGGAATATTTGAAGCGACGGCACATTTACCTTAAAGTACATTCGTCACATTGCTCCTGTTGTTTTCCAAAGGTATGACTGTGTATTTTGGTTTGGCAGTTTCGTTTGCTGGAGCTTGAGCCTTTATGTTTCCAGGGGTACTTCTTTCTCCTGAGTCCTCAGAAGTGTTCCAGAAGCTGTACTGAAGGAGAAGGGGGATTGCTGTGCTATTTGCCTGCTCATAAGCACTCTTGCTATCATTAAAATAAACCACATAATTTTTCCACTGTAAATTATACCGTGACAGTTGACTCCACCCCATCATTTAATTGAAACAAAGGAGAGTATATGAACTCTGCATTGTTGCTTGGTTCCATTTCTAACTTACATGTAATTCTGTTTGTAAACAAGAAAATGCTCCCTTTGTAATTTTACAACTGTGATCTCAGATATTACAGTGTGGTAACAATCGTCCAGTACTCAGTTAAAACTGTGATAATTTTTTAACCCTAGGCCCATGCTTTGGTATTTTAGACTCTGACACTCGTAGAATATCATTCTCTTCAAAATGACACAGAATTACCAGGTTTCTACCTTTTAGTGAGATGAAATGATTTGCTTTCTTACGCAGGTTAGGGTATAACCCATTTAAGAAGGCGGCGTACACGGGACATCAAGGGTTATCATTGGCACCCAGCATGTCAGCTCCTAGAATGATTTCACTAATGCCCATATTCCCAAGGAAATGGTACACCTCTGCATGGCTTCTCTCAAACTCTGAGGTGACAAGGCTTTGGGGTTCTTGAAGATGGGAATAAAGGCATATTTCTTGTGTCAGCTGTTCGCGCAGAATACTGCTCATGGACATTACACTTTCTTCTGCCCCTCCTCAACGCATGGTTTCCAGTGAAAAAGGATTGAGATAACTGGAAATATAAATTGTTGTCAAAATACATTTTTATGGAAAATAAAAGAATATTTATTTTTATTCCGCTACCAGTACCCCGTGCAGAGGAAATAATTCAACGGGAAATCCTGTTGACACAACATTTCTGACACATCAGCCTTTGTGTGTCTTAGCTCCCTGCTTCAGAGGTTGTTTCTGATTCAGAAGCTGCTTCTTCCTGACAGGTGGTGTGCTCAGAGAGTTCACAGTTGGTAAACTGGAGATAACCTCCAGGAGGGGGATTTACAGAGACCACGGGACTTACTTGCCTTGAGAAATGTTGAAGATGCAATGTATTTAGCGGCAAGAAAGAAAAGGGTAGAGTGCTTTTTGTGAGCTGGCAGAAGATCAAGTGTGTATGATGTGAAGGAAAAAAAGGAAGGAGATTCTTACAGCCTGAGAACAGACATCTGGCTGGCAAAAGAAAAGAAGTACCATTGACAGATGAATGCTGTTTCAAACTGGGATAATTTTGGATCAAGAGGGCAAAGTTTTGCTCTCATGCATACAGCTTCCACTGAAAAGGATGGGAAAGGTGCACGCATATGAGAATAAAGTTTGGTGCTAAGTGAGAACTGGACAATATACATATATTTACACTAGATATTTAGACTTTCATGTTTAGATCACATGGTTCCCATCTGCCATATGCAGGCATTGCTAAAACGCTGCCAGGCTCTGGTTTGGTGACTTTCATTACAGGAATTAGTGGTTTCTATTCAGTTTCAGTGTGGCTGCATTCAAAGTCCAGAAGCCCATTTTTACAATTTAGCGTTAATTAGCACTCCTGTGGCAGCCTCAGCAGGGGGAGTGAAGGATTCAATGGGCATGAAGACCAAACTATCTCTTTTCCCATAGTGGCAATTCCTTCAAAATAGGGTTGAGATGTGACGGACTAATGTGGAAATGTGTACACGGCCACTGTCCGGACTGTTCTTGTTCCGGGTGATTGAAGGACTTTTTGCCTACAGGTCTGTCAGCGTAGCGCTCTTTTTGCTCCTGCTAGTAAAAACCAAACAACAAGAGAAACCCCACAGAAAAACAAATAAACAACCAACCAACCCCCTTAATTCTGCTGCCTGGGAGAGACATATTCTTGCCCTTTTGAATAAGGAGTGAGAGCTCTTTAGGAGGATTTGAATGAGATCCTTGCCAGCGGTACATGGGGAGGATCGACGCTGTTCCGTTAAAAGGCTGCGATGCTGCTGCTCACTTTAGGTTTTGCTGAATCATTCAACAGGGTGCCGAAAGCAGGTGAGCCCTGACTCTTTTTTTGCTGAAGAGAGCCTCACAGGGATACTTTTGAGAATTGCATGCAGAGTGGAAAACGTAGAAGGAAAATTGGAATAAGTTTCAGTGAACCTGGAAGGCAGGACCCGTCCTAGTGTGAGTCAGAGGGCGTAACTCGGGCTCCTGTCCTGAATTTCATGAATCAGGAGTACTGAGCTTTAGGTTTATGTGTGCTGAATACTAGGTATATAATTACAGAAAATTAAGCACAGTTGCAGTTCTGCTGCTCGCACTGACTCTTGAAAAACACAGATATTTGACAAATATTTTTAAAATTTTAAAGACTAAATCGTGATATAACAAAATATAAAAAAATATTGTAAAATGCCATCATTAGTTACTTAACACTTCTAAAAGCCTTTATTGATAGGAATTAATTTTTCTATTTTGTAAGACAGACTTCCAGATTTTAGCCAAGTAATTAAAATATGAAATGGTATGTCTGAGAAATGTAATTCTAGAATCCCATGTTAAAAATCACCTCTCGCAGCTAATTTATTCAATGAAAAAGTTGCCTTGCTTTGGTGTAATTTAAACGGTCAAGTCTGTTCCTTAAGACTTCGGGCCTCTTTGTTAAAGTTCACATAATGAACGTACGTTCATGTACCTTGTTTTGAGTTAATGCCGTTTTTATGAATGAGTTAAAAAAAGATGAGGAAGATGTTCCTTACTAGAAAATAGATTCCCTTCACTAAATAATCCCTTTTCACCTGATGTTCCTCCTTCCAGCATCTTAAATGAAAATGATGAGTACCTACTTAAAATGGCAAAGACTACAGCTGTAGGAGAATGTTTTTGAAATAGCTTCCTGGCTCATTTTCCGGCGGCGGAGCAGCGGGGTTTGGTGTGCGGGGCTGCGGCGCGGGCTGGCTGCTGGCTTTCCCTGCCAGAGCCGAGCGCTGTGAACTCCAGACCCCTGTGCGGGATCAGAAGCTCTTGCTGTGCCAGGGTAATCTTTTAATAGACAGGCTTGCCAGAGTGACTTTTTTTTCTTTCAAAGATAGAATTAGAAAGCGCAGTTGTCATTTAAATTGCCTCTGTCTTTGTAGTCATCGGTAGTGATCTGTTGGCCAGGACTGGATAATTTAAAAGCTGTTTAACAAAATAACATGCTTGTCTGCGTGAAATATATACAGTGCTGGGAGACACGGAGAAAAGTGTCCTTTGACAGAGTTCATGGGATTCTTTAGAAACTGCGGGATGCTGAGGCTTTTCTGTGGAATTATAAAAGCTTTGCAGAGCCCATGTTGAGCATTTGCATGATTTTCAGATGGCGAAGTATGTTCAGCTGTCTCTGTGCTCCCTCCGAGCGCGCATTTACGTCCTTCGCTGGGAGAGGGAGACGATTCTCAGCCCAGTTTTCGGCGGGCTTTGCGTTTGTTGAACGTAGATTATTGAAATGCTGCCCAAGATGCCTCGCTTCATCTTGTGTAGAACTTGAATCGTCGTGTTGCATGATTTGGTAAAATAAAAGAGATTGTGAAAGAGACAACTGTAAACATTCTGTTTGAAAAGATGTGCTCTTTTCAAAAGACCTTTCTGTTAGAGCCAAATAACACAAGAAGCAGTATTTCCTTGCTCGCAGAGACATATATGTTTATTTCTGCAGAGATTTGTTTTGGATTCTCAGTTCTTCCAGTATCTGCATTCTTTGAAATAATTTTATACTTCCATGTTGACTTTCTCTGTGCTTTAAGTTTTAATCAAAGGTTCTTCGCTTCTGATGTCGAGGAGTGCTGATGTTAGCCTGTTTACATTCCACTGTTTTTCCTCTGTATGAGGTTAACATTCAAATGCCGTGGTGCCTTTTTGCTTTTATCTACCAAACTTAGCACAGTCTGTTATTATTGACAGCTCAAAAAGATGGTATGCTAGTGGGCAGGATGCTGTGAATTATTAACTTTTCTTTGCACTTTGACAAATTTAGGTTATCCTTCTAAAGACAAATCGTTTCAATGAAGGAACCAAGACAGTAGCATGGTAAATAAGGAAGGCACTGTGGACTTACATAAAACAATTTTAGCCAAATATATGTCTGAAACGTGGTTCTGAGTTAACTTTTGTTTCATAGGAATTGTATTTTTTCATTTCATGGACTGTAGCATAAGAGAAAAGATTTTTGTTTGTGAAGTTTCATTTAGATATTTTTCTCTGTGTGTTTTTCTACATGAAATGAGCAATAAAGCATTAAAGAATGTGTATTACCACTAAAAATCCCCTCTACCTTTTTTTCTTACAAATGTGATTTCGCAGAAGCAGGTTTTTTTTTTCTTCTCTTTCAATAAAGAGCCTGCACTCATCTAATTTGTGAGCAGATAAAACATGCAGGAAACATATGTTTGCCAGGAAGCTTTTCTATAATCAAAATGGTCAGCAGGACAGAAACTACACTCTCTATCTCATTACGTATAAATCTTGTTCCATTTTTGAAAAAAAACAACCACCCCCCAACACTGATTAATATATACAAACACGAATGAATCAGAGACAGCATATGTTGCATTTGGTAATAGATGCTTACTTGAGTTAATGTTTAGGTTGTGCTGGAAGCCCCAGCGTGGGCACCACGAAGGTCTTTGAGATCGGGAAGCGCTTTGCGTTCTTGGGTGGCAGACAGCAGGAGTCAGCCGTGGCACGGTTTGCCTTGAAGCAATTAACAGGAGGATGAGGAATGTTGATTTCAACTGCAGGAGGAGAGCCAAACAGAATAGATTTACGCAAGGTACAGTAAGGCAAGCAGCAGGCTCAACACAGGTTCTTTAGAAAGTACAGTATTGAAAATATTCATGGGGAATTACGTTGGATATACCGAGTTACCGGTGACAACAGTAATTATTGACAGAGCCGCATACTTACGTCTGAAAAGCTTGGAATGGTGCAGAAGGCGGCGGTAGCATTCAGATGCCAGTCGTTCAAACTTCCATCCTGTGGCAGTGCATCTGTTTATCGGGAATTATCTCCTGAATGTAAATGAATTTCAGTCCTAAGTCATTGCACCTGTTGCCAAGAGGTATTTATTCCAATCACTTGCCTAAAGTGCAGGGAGTTAGTGCTTGATGTTTTATAGCTCAAAAAAAAGCTGTCGTTTCAAAATCATTTGTTCAGAGAGGAGAAAATGGAGCAAAACAGTTCATTTTACCCTAAGCACTGCTATTTGGCAGTATTCACATTTGCACGGCACAAAGCTGCAATATTGATTTTTTGCTCACAAGGCCTCCCACTAGTTCTTTCTTCGATTGTCAGGGTTGCAAGATGGATTGAATTACACTTTGCTTGTTGATAACGCTTGTTTTTTCTCTCTTGATAGGAAAAAATTACAAATAAAGCTTCAGCATAAAGATCACAGCAGCTTTGTTAGTGGACATTAAATTTATTTATTTTAGTTAGTTAAAATTCTTTCTGTACCATAGCAGCTCCTTAGAGCAGTCTCCCTGCCTAACGCGTGCTGCATTGTTTTGCTTTATTATTTGCTGCTTTTGCAATGTAACATCTACATTACAATCTCAGGTGTGTCCTCTGTTGCCTATGAAGTGATCTAACCTTGCTCTAGTATTTTTAATGTTTCTCCTAATACACAAGTTCTCATGGATGCCTGCAGGGGGGAAAACTGCAAGATAAAACACATTTATGGCAGTTGCCATAGATGATGGAATGAGATTTGCAGGCAGTTCATCTCTGTAACAAACTGCAGAGGTCTTGGATTTGAATTCAAGGTGTTTCCCAGCACAAGTGGAGACCGTGCTGCGGGATCTGCAGGAGGGGTTTGGTGCCTGTCACGGGAGGCTCAGCGTGGGTTTGTCAGCCCTGGCTCGGTAACGATCCGTTTGTCTGACCGGCTGCCTGCCTGGCCACCCGCACCTCGGCGCCTGGGCCCTGGGCACCCCTGCCCTTCCCCACCTGCCCTCCTGCAGAAATCCCCTTTGGACTGCTAAAGCCGCTGTTCCCCTCCCCGCTGAACCGTGTGGGAGCGGGGAGGCGGCCAGGCGGAGTGTGGGAGATGCAGGCACCATTGCTGCCGGCTGGAGGGATGAGCGTTACGTGGACAGCGTTAAACGTGACGGGAGCGGTAGGATGTCGGGATGGCAGTCAAAAGCAGCGCAGTACCTGGTCCTCACTGCTGTCATGATGTAATTAATCAAAGGAGCTGCTGTGTGCGTGTGTGGTGGGGGCTTTGTGCATACCCCCCTCTCGGCCCATTTCACGCCCTCACTGAGCCGTGAGCAGCTTCTGTCTTCGTTGTCTTAATTTGCTGCATGGGAGGAACATGTAGGGTGTTAATGTGATGGATTCGTGTTTTAGCTCTTTCCAGCTTTCAGCTCATGATCCTTCAGCAAGCCTCTAATAACAGTGTGTGCTGTTGCACAAGGTACGTGCAGCCCAGCTGACAGCCAGGAGTGGATCTGAGATGGAACCACGGTGCTTTCCACAGCAATATGGCTTCTTCCCATATTAACAAATACTGAAACATAATGGCAGGGTAATGGTACTGCTTTCATGTAGGGTGTGGTTCCACAAAACACAGAGGCAGACCCAGTTGCTGCGCTTGGGCTTTCCCCTTGCCCATGTACCGTGATGAATTCCTGCCCAGCCAAGGAGCTACTCCTCTGAGACCTCACCGGTTCTTCGGCAGCAGGAGGAGGTTAGAGTCAGACCAGCCTCTTGCATTAGTTTGCTGCACAACTCAAACAAAAGCTGGTGCTGATGCAGAGGGGAAGGCAGGGCTGAGATCGGCTCTGGCTGCCAGCGAGCTGCATCTTGACACTGGCGTGATCATTATCAACAGCTCTTTTTTGCATCCTAACAGCTAATCATCTTCGTACAGTAGTTTTAATCCACAGATCATTAATTCAGTAGAAGAAGTGACAGCCTCTGGTTCATATGAAAATTTACTATCAAGGGCTTATCTTGAGTTGGTCTTGATCTTTTCAGATCATTGCTTCCTTGCCTTTTCTAACGCATCATACTTTGTAAGAAAAGTTTATTTTCTTTGCTTTCAAAATGCCATAGAGCTCTGACTTTCTATACTTACTAGCTACTGCTTTTTTGCTGTCACAACTTGTCTCCAGCAGCTTGCGCTGAAATATTAATGGCCTTGTGCTACTGTATTAGGATGACTTTTTTAAAATAAGAAGTACTGGTAATTCTGCTGAAAATCTAGAAGGGATCAACTATTTCAAAGAAATAAGTATTTAACACCACTGTATTAGGATGACTTTTTTAAAATAAGAAATACTGGTAATTCTGCTGAAAATCTAGAAAGGATCAACTATTTCAAAGAAATAGGTATTTAACACTACCATGTTACCCAGGTTGTCTTCCAGAAGCTAGTCAGGCACACATTTGTAAGAAAGGAAAATATTATGTTTCATAATATTCCACTGGTAGCTGCATTCAAGAATGGGAATGGGATCGTACAATGTACACGTGCAGACTTGCACCACTGTCTGCCCTAGCATGGGTTAGAAGAAGTAAAGAGGAATTTCCTCTTTTCCCAGGTTAAGGACACAGCAGTAGTGGTGTAGGGATGTGACAGTTCCGTGAAAGATGCTTCACTTAACGTAGTACCAGGTCGAACTGTTTAAAGGCGCACTTCCTGTAGCACACTGGTGAGAGTTAGTGCCTACGTGACAGAAAAAAGAACAGTCCAATGCAATATATCTTTTAGACTCAATCCTCCTTTTTTCCCCCTCTTTTTTAGGTTTCAGCCGAGCAGCACTACCCTTTGGATTGGTTCGGAGGGAGCTCTCCTGCGAGGGCTACTCCATTGACCTCCGGTGTCCAGGAAGCGATGTTATTATGATAGAAAGTGCTAACTATGGACGGACAGATGACAAGATTTGCGATGCTGACCCTTTCCAGATGGAGAACACAGAATGCTTCCTACCAGATGCCTACAAAATTATGACACAAAGGTAAAAAAGCATATATCATTTCAGGGACAATGGAACCACTCCCTTATTTGGAGATTCCCTTGTGGAGATTTGTGTCCTTGTCTTTCAGATGGTGAGACAGCACTTAAATTGTATCCAAATACATGCTGCATTTCTAAGGAACTTCCATACTCCCTGTTTCCGTAGTTCCCACCTGTAAACTGCATCCAGTGGAAAACACTCGAATCATTAAATGCCGGGATGTTTACAGGTCATGGTACAGAAGCATGTATGCATATAAGCAGAAGTTACATTAGGTTTTGGTGACAGTGATTGTCATTCAGAGAAGACAATCAGTCAGAAAAGCCAGTAAAAGCGGTTTTCGTACAGAAGGTGGAGCAGAACTAATGTTCACAGAGATTCCTGTGCCACAGGCCTCATGCAGGCAGCAGTCACCTGGTACTGACAGTTGTGGAAATGTCACTGGTTGTTACTGAATTAAGCTACAAGCCTGAATGAGTTCAGCATTGGTGGGAAGTTTTCCTTCCGGTGCGTTGTCCCTACAGTGAGGAATCTGAACTGGGAGGTTTCTGGTACACGTGCACAGACGTGTCAAAGGACACGTGTGAGTTGTCCTGCCCACTGTGTTCCGTTAGAACGTGGTAGTGCTCAGCAGCGTATACTCACTTCCTAACAGTAGTCTCCCACGTTGATTTCCAACTTTACTTAAGTTGTTGTGAGTGTGACTTACAAATTTTTATCATTTTCATGTGAATATATCATGTTCTTTACTTCTGTACTCAAATATTTGAGTTAGATCTCGGGCTTCAATTTCAAATGCTGGAATTAAATTAAGGTTATTGGGCCTTTTATTCTTGTTCTGTGTTCAACCTGGGACTTGTTCAGTAAGGGCACGGCTCCATCGCTGCGCTAGTAAAAACGGTAGTATAACTTCTTTAAATCATGTTTGAATTATCTTTTTGTGGTTCTAGTTCATTGTTGTTAATTAGATCAAGCCAGATTTCCATTGAGACTGCAGCAGCAGTGTCATCATCCTCTAATCTGTCAACTCCCTTTGAAACCACCTTCAATTGCTTTTGTAAATGTAGCGCCTCTCTGTAGACTTCCTTGTTGTGTAAAATGCATGTTGTGTTTTGATCAAAGTCCTCCTTATGTTCACTGCAAATATACAGATTACGGTAGTCAGAGACAAATATAGAGGCACAATCTTGCTTAAGGGGACATCAAACTGTTACTGGAAGTCTTTTCAATTAATCAACTCTAAGTTTATGATAGCAGAGAGTATTTCTGAACTTTCCCAATCTTCCACTCTTGCCCGCTTTCTGATAGATTGAAATGAAGTTGTGATCACGTGCATAATGTCGCTTCAGAATGTCTATACTCAGGGAGAGGTTTTTTCACTTTTGTTCTTTCTTTTTGTCTGAACAAATGGCAAAGATCATTTGACACTTGACTTTCTATTTTTGTCTGGCATTTATAATAATTTGGAAGTTTGCTTTCGTAGTTTTCTTTCTCAGATCCTGTCATTAAGTAGAAAAGCTGTCTCTTGCCTTTTTTAATCTTTCCTCAGAATTGCTCAATTTGTGCTATATTGGAAACACAGAAGAACGTTGCAAATTTCTTAAGAAATATCAGGAGTTCTTGTATCTCATTTATTTATAACTGCATTGGTGATCATAATTTTTTGTCATCTAAGGCAAACTGTTGGTTTTTTACTCAGCATATGCCCTTGATCTGTTATCTAAAAGTATCACATCAGCTGTATTTTGATGGCAGCAATTGCATGGACAAATCTTACGTGAAGAACTATCAGATTCAGTGGGTTCCTTTTCTTTCCTATATTGAATAGAAAAAACTAATCTGTTGGAATCTTTGATCGCAGGGAAAACTTTTCTTCCATACCTTTAGAAATAAGCAGCGATAGTTTCTACATTGCTATGTAAAATCTGATCGAGTATTTACTTCTAAAGGACTAATGACATGTTTTTATCACTTCAGCCAGCAGTGTTTTTACCACGACGTTTGACCACTCGATTCAGTTTAGACCCGCAGTTAAATGTAGTTCCACGGCAATTATTAAGGACTCATCATTCATTTGCAACATTACTGCACAGCTTTTGCACAGCAGCTGTATTTGCTGCAGCTACCGTGCGAAAACACTAGCTTAATGAGATCGATGCTGTGAAATCTGAAGACTGAAAAATAAGATGAGGTTTCCAGTTTAACACAAAACCGTGTAATCATGTGCCCTGCTCCCCTTCCAGAGAATTTGAGATACTAGCACACAAACTTTGCCAGCATCCACTGGTGATGCATCAGCTCCTCTTGCTCGGAACAAGCTGCTCCTTTATCTTTTATCTTTCCCTTTCTTTTCTGCAATTCTCAAAAGATTTTTGACTTAATGTTTTCCTATAAAGCCTGACTAGAACACTAACGACTGCATTGCTTTGCTTTTACCTATGTAAAGTAGTTATTAAATTTTTAGTCTCTGATTGAAATTACATCCCAATTATCCCAGAATCAAGTCTTTCAGATGCATTTAGTTTCCGTGTAAACTTCAGACTGGCACGGTTAAAATTAAAGCATTGAAGAACTAGATTAGACATTCAGAAAATCCCTCTCCCCTTTCACACTTCTCTGATAATTAACCCCAGTATTTGCCTATGGTCAAGCTTGAGATGCACTAAGCTTGAGTATAGAAATAAGCTTATTTCTAGAATATTTGGTAAGGGAGGTAGCATAAGTGAGTGGCAGAGGACGCACGTTTCAGGCGGTTAGATCTTAAAATAGTCAAACTCCTTGGTGCTGTGCTGTCCTTTAGCAGGGACAAATCTCCTCTGTTTCCTCTTCATTTAAAAAGAAATTAAATGAACGGGGAAGCAGAAGATGCAAAGCAGCCTGAGGAAATTGCTCTACTTGCTCGCTCATAAAGTGCGTTTGTGGGGCTGCAGCCAGAAACTGTCACAAGACTTTGAAGTTAATAAGGGTAACTAGTACTGCTCTTTATAGGCACAGCAGAGATTTGAAAATTAACAAGATAAAATGTACTTGTGACCTAGTCTTAAGGCCACTTCCATTGTAAACGGAGTGCAGGTGGATTGCATGAGTTACATTCACACCACCTGTGCGTTTAGGAGGACTTTCTGCTGACAGTGTCAACTTCCAGAGCCCCACTCTGCAGCCACAGCTGGATGGACCATGGGCTTTCCTTAGGGCAGGCGCTAAGGGTTACGCAGATCCCGTGTAGTGTTTGCATTTCTGTTTTATCAGCTTGAAATGATAACAGATACTCAGAAGTACTTGTAAATACATGCTGAAAATACGTTGCAAAAGCATATTGTGTATGTAATTTTATAGTAGAACAACAACCTGCTAAGGCGTTCTTGCATGCTGGGGCCTTCCTCTTCTGCATTAAAAACAAGTGCTTTTTTTGTAGGAATCATTTTTCCTAGTCCAGAACTTTTTGTTTAGGAAAAGTTCCATATTATTTTAAAGATTAGACACCATAACTACCTTTGTGATTCCAATACAGTGCAATTAGTTGATTTTTTTTGCGTGTGCATTAAACAAAATACTTGGATAATGTGCCAGATAATAATTTTGAGTAATATAATTATAAATCTTGAGAAATTCTGTATTAAACAATTCTCGAAAGAGAATTTAAAGGCCTATTTCAATCTGTAGACTTTATTTTTGGGTAAGCTGTTGAAGGGTCTTGTAGAAGTTCATGTTTTGTATTTAAAGAAAATATAGCCTATTAACTCTGAATCTATGGAATCATTTACTTAAATGCAAAATTCAGGTATTTAGTGTTGACAGCCCACTGAATATTAACTTCAGAAAGCAGATACCATTTCCCTCCTAGTAAAGGAGTGTTCTGATACTAAGCATATTTGTGATCGTTAAAAAGAGGAAAAATTCAAAATGTTTAAAGCTCCAGACTTTGCAGACAGTGCGAGCATCCACATTAAAAAAGTATAATCTCACGTTTGGTAGATTTGGTTTATTTTTGATACGCAGAAGAAAGGAGTTTACATCAATCCTACACTGAAATGGCCTTGAAATGCTATTTTCATCTACAATTTACACTATAATTGTAGCTTTATGTGATCTTTAAATCTACTAAACTTACGCAGTCAGTATCATTTTGCTTTTTAAATATGCACAAAGCAAGCTGCATTAAGCATAAATATAAAAATATGGTGGGTATTACAGGTGAACTTAGGGAACTGTAATTTTTAAATACCCTTCCCTTTTAAAACATTGCTGCAGAAAAGTAAAAGGATTAAGAGGAATAAACCTTCTTCAGCCACAAATGTTTTTTCTTCTGTTGCACGTACCCTGTCCTATCTATAGCACATGCAACACATGTACCTTCAATTACCACGTCCATCGTGACACCGGGGAAGAGTTCGTGCCTGGGCTTTTGTTACCATTAACTTTTCTCACACAGTAATGCCTTTAACCTGTTATGTCCATCATTTCTGTGCAAGACAGCTGTGCTTGAATGGAGGGTCTTCCAAATGGGAGTGAAGTGCCTCCTGCCCCCCCCGAGTGATCAAGGATGAGCTGAAGGAAGCAGCGTATCCGTTCCTCCTCCAGAGACTTTATTTTTTTCTTAATCCTTTCCCAGTGTGAGAGTGGGAGAATGGAGACATTTCTTCTGTTCCACCCGTCCACATGTCCAGCAAATATGTAATTTTGAAAAATCCTGTTTATAAATGAGAGTAAGACATTTTGGAAGAAAACAGAAGTAGTTCTCCTCTGAAGAAGGCGTATCTCTCAGACCCTCTGTCTTGTTCCTGCTTGTCAGGTCTGCAGAGGAAACATTGTCGTACTGTGTTCATGTCCTTTCCAGTGAAAACAAGTTTGGTCTGTTCTGAGTCAATAAAGAAAATCATAGACTGGACTCCGGGCTTGGATGGATAGTGGGTAGATATCCTATAACTGCTTAATCACATTCATTGGAGTGAGAAGAGGTCTAGCCAAAAGCAAACTTCATACAGGGTGTCTGCTGGTAGAAGGCAAAACCTGCCATGGGGTGGGTCACTGCAGAGCTGAATTCGAGCCTTTGCAAGATTTCCACAAATAAGTATTTTAGTGCCTCAGAAATAGCTTCCTCAGGGCCCACAGCTGATTCAGTGTTTAAACTGTAGCATGCTTCAGATTTGCATTTCTTCACGTGAGTTAAAAGAGTTTTCAGGGCAGGATTTTATCCTCTGCCATCACAACTGCCTGTGACTGTGGTAATGGCGCTTCCCGTTGGGGTCTGCCGGGCTCAGACAAGGCTCTGCTGACCCCTGCTGCTACCTCGCTTCTCCCCTCGCTTTTCCTCCTGCAGCCGGAGATCGCCTCCCTTCGCTAGGGAGACTGTGGAGTGAAAAGTGTCCCAGACTAAGAGATGTCCTTTGCCTTTTTCTGCTTTCTGGTCATTAAGAGCTTGTATATGTCTCTGCTGGGTTTCGGAGAAATACGGGCGTTGATCAGCACAGGCCGATGTGGGGAAGGTGCGTCCTGGGAATTTCTGCCGTCGGGGTTGCTGTGGGGCGGATGCTGATCTCATGTACAAGGTCCTTCTCTTGCTTTGCCGTGCCAGCGATTTCTCTCTCAGCTTGCTGACAACTGCTTCACAAAACATTTACCATGCAAATGTGTCAACGTTAGATAGCTTTTTTTAAGCATCCTTTAAAAACGAAGGCTTCTACTCATTGAAACAGACGCAGGTCTAGCACGGCAGTCACACCCTTGTGAGTGTTTTATGTAGCAGAAGCTTAAAATGCTCTTTATTTTTACACTAAGCTTTTCACAATACCAGGATATGGCCCAACTAGTTTTTGTTTTTTGTTTTGTTTTCTATGTGTTAGTCACCAGACTTAGTTATGACTCAAAGGTAAAGAAAAAAGCAGGAATACATGAACTAGACGTAATCACAGAGCCTAGGATATTAATGAAACATACCATAGTCCTTGGCTTTATTTCAGAAAAAAAGCAGTAATACCCATGACTGAGAAGAACCTTATCTGGCATTGTGCTTTTTCACAATCATTAATTCTTAATATGAATGTAGTAGGTCTAGTTTACTCATTAAAAATAGGGGGTTTATTAATGGGGTTGTTCCATCGTGGCATTACTTAGTAAATTAAATACGTATCCTCACATTATGAGAATCTGAGCAGTCAGGCAAGGTAAAATAGCTGTCAGTGGCACTTGATCTTCTTTCTGCACTGTGTTCTACTATTTTTCTGCAGAAGAAATTACGTTACACACGTGCAAGCACGTAACATGCACGCGTGCTTTGGTAATCACAGCCCTGGACAAGCTGGAAGGGAAACAACAAAAAGATCACTGATACGAACTGACAAGATTTACAATTTAGGTTTAGTTTATGAAAAAGGTTTGTTTCATTTTCGTACCAAAGTACACCTTGATATTTTACTTAGTTGTTTTCTTTCCTTTATTATTGGCAAAACCACTGCCAAATTCTTCTAAGTCAGTGTGTATCTTATCTGGGAGGACAGTATATACATATTCGTTAGTCTTTTCTTGCTGTTCATGAGTGAAAATAAATACAACTATACATAGGTATACATACATTTTTAACTATTATGCACGATTTTTTGTATATTTGAACATCATATAAAATACGTGCTTTAGCCTGTGATTGTCTTGAAGGGTTTTTTTCTAATTTTGAAATGGGCTCTACTAGTTGTGCATACCATTGAGCCTAGAGTTAATAATGTATTATATGTTTGGGGTATGTAATTATCTCTCTTGGCAATTTACTACTATTTTTGAGAACTTGACTGAGGCAGCGCTAGTTAACCTTCAATACCTTTCAGTTGAATTTTATGTTCTCTTGGATAAATTTGTATGAATTTTGTATAGTTTTTGAATTTTTTAGGCTGGCAAAGACAAATTTGTGGTTCAGTTGCACTCAGAACTTTATTATTAAAAATTCTGATTTATTTATATATTGCTGTGCCAAATTTAGTTCGTATAGAATAATACTGCAACAATTGAAGCCTGTTAATTCCTCTCACCCCAATATACCCTCCATAAATACTTGGCCAAAACAGCTGTGTTATCTGATAGGTTGATTTAGGACTTTATACGTGTGTTCCTATAGCCGTTTATCTCAACCCTTGCTGAGGAGACCTTTATTAAGCTGTGATGACTGCTGAATATGAAATGTAACCAAGATTATTTTTTTATTCAAATATAATTTAAATATTCATCAAAGAGGAGTTCTGCTTGAAACTGACAGAGACTATTAACATCAAAAAATATAATTAACTGCACTGGGTATCATGAAGCAGAGTTAGCCAAATAGCCGAGAGGTCTAATTGCTCTAGAGTTGGAGAAGCAAGAGTTTTATTTTATACTGTTGCTGTGGAATTAATAGTGGTGTGGTTTCCTATGCAAGGCAATTAAAAGCTGCCTGTTAGGGTTCGTTGCACTAGAGGAAGTCCGCTGAATATCACTTAGTAAACAAAACTGACGTGGAAAAGGTACATGAAGATGGGCAGAGCAGGGTATAGATCATAAATTAGGACAAATTAATATGAATTAAATATATGTAAGTAAATTATGAGTACTTTTAGTGTTATAAAGTCAGCAGTAGCAACAGAAGTGAGAAGCTTTTGTTAGTAGCACAAAGGAAATAGAATTTAAAGGTTATTACAGTGAAGCTGTTTAATTCAGAGGAAAGGAATAGAAGAGTAACATGGGTTTAAAAATTTAAATGCAGCTACAATGTAGTATAGAAATGAGCAGATCTCATATTCTGGAAATTTCCTTCTGCCACAGAATAATATCCTACTTATAATAAAAAGAACCTTCTGACCTTCATGGCTCAATTAAGCTTTTTAGTTGAATCCAACAAGAAAAATCTTCTTTATTGAATCCCATAGATTCTGCCTGTGCCCAGGGTATACAGTTTAAAAAGGGGTGGCCATATTAGTGCCATTTTGACATTTATAGGGTTGCTGAAATGGAAAAGTTTAAGGACCAAAGATACAGGCAAGAACAATATTTTACAGCATTTCCCTTTTTTCTCTCTAATAATAAAATTGCAATCTAAGTGCTTAATAAGTGGGCCATGGTTACAGATAATTCTCCTCTTTGTATTTCCCCTCCTTGTATTTTATTTTCTACATGTTGCAGAACAATAATTAGCAAAAATATTATGGCCACAAATGAAAAAGATCTTTATTTTTTTTTCTTTTCATGTAAGAACTGTGAATGAAAAGAGTCAACTTCTTTAAGAAGCAATCTTAAAAGCTAGTGTTGTACTTGTAAAATAAAATCAAACAGAGAATTCAGGCAGAATTCCTGTTTTATGTAAAGACTGGCTGCTTGTTTCATACATTATTTAGCCTGCTTACGCTGTTTATATCAGTGACATAAGAGTGCGTGCTACTTTCTCAGAAGAGCACTGTCTTTGCCGCTTCACAGCACAGTGCCTTGTACTCCCAGGCTTGCACATGGTGTTAGCAGATATTTAAAGCACTTCAGCCTAACATTTTATAGGTCACGATGAACTGAGCCTATAAAACAAGTTACTGCAATGAAGTTAATGCAGTCTAAAGAGTCTAACATAGACTGAATACTCAGTAGTCAGTATATTTTTAGCCTGCTGTAGACACATCAATGAGGAGGAAAGGTTCTTATCATGAAGAATTTTTCCATGTCAAACCTGCTTTATAATACACTTGCACTGCAGAATCTTTTCTACATATTTACATTTTAAAGCTATATTCTTTGTTCAGATTTTCAACGCAATATGGTAGCTTTTGGAGCCTTCGAATTTCCGTTTCTTCAGAAACACACACACACGGAGAGGAGGAGATGTTAGGTGGCAGAATCATTTCACTGAGCGAGCTGCCCTGAGCAGTCACACAGTTTGAACACCTTGGAGGAGGAGGTCTTACTGCTTCCTAATGACACAGAGCTGTGTAACATTTCATTGGGCAAGATACGTATTTTGTGGGTTTGTGTTCAAAGGCATCTATATTCTTTTCTTGGTAGTAATCTGTGATCTTTAACCTTCCTGCTCACTGCTTCTCTGATACCCTGCTTCTTGGGATATCTAGCCTATATGATGAAGGAGCAATTTTGAAATGTGTTTAATGCACACGTTTTTTCAGTACTGTAAAATTGTTTTTTCACCATAACTCAGAGCGTGTCCTCCTTTTCCTTTGCCTATTTAATACATCAGTTTAGGTGGATTTGTAAATGCAACAGTAACGTGACGGTTCTGAACCAGTAATCTTTCCCTGTTTACTGAATTTAACAGCACTGGACTCAGTGGAGCTGTAGCTGTTTTCTCATCTAGGATGTAGTAGTACCGATACTTACTGCCTTGAGTATATAACTCTAGTGCCAGCATCACTGGTGGGTATGGAAAACATCATTTACTTTGTATATTTAGCTTTCTTAGGTAATTTTGCTGCTTTTGTGACAGATACAGCAAAAGAACACCTCCCGGAGTCGCATTTAAAACAGGAGCACTTTGGGTAATGTACTGCAGACAAAACACATATGAGTTAGTGCTCAGTTATCATGAATGCCATCAGCAATGCCGTGTTGCTTTCTTATCAGCCACTTCCTGCTGTCAACCCAGTGCTTATTTCAATAGAAAAGGATTTGCATCAAATGTAATACAGTATTATATGTGGCTAACATGGGGCTTTTAATTGTGCAGGCACATGAGACTCCTTCAGCGGTAGACAGTTTGATAAAAGGATTAGATCGTGAATGTTTTTGAGACAATTGAGGATTATCTGTGCATTGACAGTCAAGCCAGTGAATTTTCTGATGGGTTTGTTACAGAGATGAATCTGCTTGACTTGTATAGAAAACAACTGCAGAATACACATTTTTTTTGCAGATGTAAAAACAAGCAAATGAAAGCAGCCCCCTAAACTTTGTGGGGCTTAGATCTGGAAGTTCCATGAATCAGAGTGCACAGCTCAAATCAGTAACTTAATCCCTTAACTTCAGATCACAAAGAAGAAAGTGGGATTGTATTTTCCAAGTTAGAGCAGAAGGATGCTTTTGCAGGGGAAGTCCTATACCTGGAAGCCCTACAAGCTTTCCAGATGATAATTAGATCCAGGCGGTCACTGTGGGTAATGAATAACAACAGTGCTTTTGTGACAGGCATTCCTCTCGGAAGAAAAGAAAGTACTTGTAGTGAGGACTTTCAGACACGTTTTAATAGGAAATGACACCACTGCTATAGAGTTGATTAAAGACCTACCAAGGGACAGCACTTCTGGAAAAAAACAGCAGATGAAGTAAGAAAAGTTGTAATTTTATTATTAGTTATTAGTTAAATATATATAACTTTAAAGGCATGAAATCTGCATTAAAAATTATGCCATCTTGCTAGCAGATTGTGCTTTTAACAATCTTGTAAAATAACCAAGTTGCCTTTTGGCCTCTTGCTCAGCATTTTCTTCGAGTTCTGTTGAGCCATAGAAATGAGTCACTCTGTAGCCCTGTGGAATCGGTAGATCCGCCGGGGTGGGCACATGGCCTCTGTTGATGAAAATTATAACCCAGAAAGGGACTATTCCCTGAGGCAAGTTTACAAAAAACAATTTATTCTTTTTCACCCTGTAAAAGTCATCTTACATGCAGGATCTCTTGCATTATTACAGCTCTAATCCTCTGAGTGGGTAATTAACGGACCAGAAAAGCCATTTGTGGAAAGAAAGAGCCATAAGGGTGAAAAATATTTCTCCACTGAATGATCTTTAAGGAGTAAATAATTACAAGAGTGAGAGGTTTGGGATGACCAATCTAAATCTGAACATAATTAGGATGAACACAGTTTGAAAATCGAAGCAGTTGGCATGTGCAACAATTCTCATATCAGAAGACTAATTAAATATTTAAAAGCCCAAACCCCCTCGCTATTCACAGAAAAATAACCTGCCACAAAAGGGTCTGTAACTTCACAGATAATTAGGAAGGGTTACAGGGGGAAAAAATCACAGACTGGCTCCAAGGTTCTGCAAGGTCACGTCTTATTATGGTGTGTCTTTTATATGGTCTGATAACAAGTTCCTTGCTAATTTAATCCAAGCAGGGCATCCCATAGCGATTTCCCATTTCCCTTGTTAAAAATGTGATAATTTTTCTATATGCAAACTGCAATAGGTGAACATTTTTATAAATAATTGCTCCTAATTGATACAGGCGATGATATCTTTAATTATTCAATGGGAATGCATGTGTTAGAGTTCAATTAGGGTTGCTGCCATGACACCCCCCATTTGAAATTGTCCTCATCCTGTCTGTTTTAGAGGGAAACCAAAGGACCCTATGAAATTATATTGCCTCTGCAGTCAACACTCTGAATTAGTAAATCTCACTTTCCTGCTAGTGCTAAGATACATTTATGTTGAGTACACCTTTCTGCAGTCCAAGAGCTGTGTTGAATCTGGAGATCCACAGACAGTCAAGCTGAATTTGGATCGAACTGACCTGGAGGTCCAGTTGGAGCATGAGCATTAAAAGTGCACAAGCCTTCTACACTTCAGAAGTTGCAGTAACAAATCACACCTGTCATCTGAAATACCTTATTTTAGTAATTAAAGTGGGTGATTTTTTGAAATGTATTTAAGATCTGTGCAAATTAACGTGAAGGATAAAGCTACGTGTTTTCAATATTGTAATTCTTCAAGTTAGTCATTTAATAGTGACTCAGAATCTATCTTAAGTTATATAACTTTTAACTACATTACGAATATGCTTCATGGCAAGCCAGGGATAAAAAAGATCGACAGTGCTACAGAAAAGAGTTTTATGGGGCTTTTACTTTCATCCTGTGCTCTCTACCTGGAAGTCTTCTCCTGCAAGTCTGTTGCAGGGTCATGCCTAAGGATCAGACGTTGTGCTTCAGGATTTTCACTTCGATTTTCTGTGCGCTGTGCTCTAGCACTGTGCCTCAGGAATAAATGCCCCTTTGTAAAGCTCTGATATTATTACCCGACCCTGTGTTTCTCCCCTGAAACCTGCTCACCCCGGAAGGCGTAATGCTGCACTCACGCTCATTCAGTGTGAATAATCTGTGTAAATTGCTCAGATATTACAGTGCTGCACTACTAAAGTTTTCATTAGTAAATGAGCATAGCCGCCGGCTATTTATTTTGTCTAAATGGTGAAACATTTAATTGGACCTTTTGAACTGATTGCTTCTCAGCTGTGCTTGGCTTCGTTGCTGTACTAAGACATACACTGCCTGTAATCCCAAGCTGCATTTTTGCTTGCAAATACGAATGCACATAAATAATACGACACGATTATGAATATGACTTTATTTCCATTTCTTCTTCCTCAGGCAGGGCTGCATTATATACATTTTCTCTAAAAAGCAGGTTCCCCCTGCTTCATACTGTTACAAGGTTTGGGTTTGTGCATATGCAAACCTCGACAGGAGACTGTTCTGTGTACTTTGCGCACCTTATTGCATCTTTGGATACCGAGTTTTCCTGTCCTTGCTTTACATTCATCTCACAGGCTTTGGTAGTACTGGTGGGCCTTTCATGTATGTGGTGGGATGTAGTGGGGATAGAAAGATGGGATTATAAAAACACTTGAGGAATTACCAAGAGAAGGCAGGAGTTATGTATTCCACTGGAATCTGCATTTCCTTTTTTCTTTTCTTTTCTCCTCCCTGTTTCATGTGATGCTTCAGTTTCAGATTAATAATAATAGCATCTACACCAATAAAGTACTAGAAGAAGGATGTATTGTAACAAGAAGAAAGTATTTCTGATAGCTTAAGTGTGAGTAAGTGGGAAGTTCTGCTTTTTCACAGTGGCTGCTTTGAACTTAGAGAACGCAAAGGAGATGCCAAAATTTTAGGGGGCTGGTTAGCTCAGTCAGTTGAGCGGGTTCGATTCCCGTTCGGTCCCCATGTGTTGCCTGATCTAGTCGAGAGGTGGCGTCCCTGACAGCAGGGAGACTGGATTAAAATGATCTCTAAGGTCCCTTCCAGCTTAGACCATTCTATGATTCTATTATTCTATGAGTACTAAAAGGCAAATGGGTCATAACTAAATGTATTACAGTCGTAAGAGGTTGAAAGCAAGAAATACTCTTAATTTGCAATACAAGTCTGATACACATTCATTGACAGTGAATCAGACTGGGTAATCCTAAAAGAGGGCCTGTGGGAGTTGCATGTTTTCTGTTGTGTTTTATTTCCTATTTGGAGTTTTCATCCTTAGCGCATACCTTTAGACTCCCACAAGATTACATTCTATAAAGAAAACATAATTAAATATTATTGCATATTTATTGGGCAAACAGAAACAACGCTATGGTGCACCTTCTTCTACAATATTAATTATACACTATTTAGCTTCCATGTGTCATGTTTACTCCGTAATTAGGAAGATTCAACAAATCATCGATATTATATACAAAAAAAAAAAAAGGGAACAATTTTCTCAGGTGTTTTTCCCCAAAATATTTTGTATTCAGCCACCAGGTTTGTTGCTGTAATGGTCACGTTACCGAGTGCAAAGACAATCCCAAGGCTGAGTTGTGAATTTTCAAACCAATTTCTAGCATGCATTACTGCTTTAGCGGTCACAGGAAGATCTCCAATACCTAGACACAATTCTTATAGCCAAGTTCTGCTTTCATACGTGCTCTTATATCACCTGTTTTGTTCTTAGATTGTGAAAACTGCCACCACTGCACATTAAATCTGCTTTCCCTTTGAGCTAGGTACAATTGGTGCTATTTTCTTTCTTCATGCTTGTTCCCCCATAATAGTTTTGGAGATTGTAGCCTGAAAATAACATTGAGAAAAGTCTTATCCACGAGTAAATGAAATTGCTACTGAGTAAGCGAGTTGCAGGATGACATGTCTGACTTCAAGGCGGTGAGGCTCTGTAGGGATGCCTGCACGTGCTTTTCCTGCACGGGTAGGGCTGGGCTGCTGCTGCTGCTGCCGGAGCGCCAGGGGTGTTGCGGGGATGGCTGCCCAGTGCTGCTTCACATCAGGGCTTTATAACACGGCTGGGGTTTTTTAAGCAGGTCTTTTTTTCAGGCTTTGGTCAGGCCGAATTTGCTAACTCATTAGATTTGAGAATGTAATAATGTATTTCTTGTGAGGTGAGTTTGAAAGGCAAAATTTAAATGCGTTCCTTTAACTAACTGTGTCTGCTGTGGTAGTTGTGTGTGCACACGTGCATCTATACACCCCTGAAATAAAATCTCTGTTCTCTGGCTATTTCAAGTTTTGTATGTGCTTTCCAAGACCAAATTGATAAAACATATCTGACATCTTCATACATAGGTAACTTTGGGCTTAGTAACAGGAGTGGAGGTCTAGTGAACACCCCAAAAAGCGGCAGCACGTCGCAGGTGGCGGTTGTAGACCATTAGGAGTACGTGTGCAGAGACAGCATTTACTCTGGGTAAAGAGGTTCAGGAATTTTTCAGGTTAGAATGTGCCCTTGTTAGAAGTCGACGCACAAAGTGTAGTCATCCCACATTCCGATCTCTTTTTACTCAGCCTGCAGCTCACCCAGGGTGAATAAGGAACAAGAAGACCATATGGACTATGTGGTGCTACAACTCGGAGTTTACGTGCTTCAAGTGGTGTTTAAGCAGGTTGCTGCAGGCGATATGTAAAAACATGTCATCATGCTAGCTTTTAAGTATTTAATCAATATGCTGAAAGAGAAATATTGTCAGATCTGACTTAAAAGTTTCAAAACATACCAAGATTAATGTATTGACAGTCTTATTAAACATTAACTCTATTTATTAAGCGTGGCTTTTATATTGTGATTTTTTTTTCTTTTTAAGTGAAGTACAAGTGACTTTTCTGTGTTTTCCAGTTTTACCTGGCTTAATGAAACACTGCATTCACAGAAATGCAGCATTAGGACTACCCAGAATTATTGTGATAGCCCATTTCTGGCCAGATAGTAACTCATATCCTTTTCAAAATAACAACGGTGTTTCTTTTGTGTTACTATCTTTGTCAAAGGTACATACAAAAAACAAAGACCTTTGAAGGATAAAATGTAATGTAGACATTATTTTCTGCATACCTTAATTTTGCAAACTGCAACAACCACTTGGAAAGGATTTTTATGTGCCTTTATGTGACTAGTGTGACTTAACGATAAAGATGATGTCTTCTCTGAGTCAACCAGCTTGATCCATGTAATGCTCACATCTCTACCGAACCTGCTTCTCTGCTCCCAGTACTTCATTTTGTGGTCCAGTCATGATACACTGTGTTTTTCATTTTAATGCTGAAGTATTTGTTCAAGACCATAGATTTTGCATTTTTAATCTTCCTTAGAACAGTGGTGAATAATGGCCCTTGGCAGCAGATAATGAAATTTTCTTAATTTATACTTTCAAGCAGAAGCTTCAATTGAAAATGGCATCCTATGGCCTGGAGACATAGCTCTAGTGCAAGTTTCAGGGGAGCTGTAATAATAATGCAGTGCCAGCAGTGACAGGGAATGATAGGACAGTGAAGAAGTAATTTAAGGAAGAAAGGAGAATGTACCAACGCTTTATTGTAGCATATCTAATGATCTGATGAAGATTCCCAATAGCTTTTGGAGCATGACAGGAGAAACTAATGTTATCTTGCCAAAACAGAACCCCCTGCTTAATCAGCAGAACAAGATTATTGATTAAAACACCTCACACAATAGATTGCACATGGAATCTCATCTCCATACGTTGCACGTGGAAAAGTGCAATAATGAGCATAAGATAATAAAAAAAAAGAGCAACAGCAATTTGCTGGGAATTGTACAAGTCAAGATTAGAGTTGAAATGCAAACAAATTATCATGGTGAGTAAAGCTGAGCACGGGAGGCGATGGATGCAGCAGGGACGTGGTTACCTCAGGAGCAGAAGACAGTTGCTCACAGCCCTGCTGGAGCTGCTTTAGTTCCTTTTTTTTCTGTATTCATCTGAAATGTGAAAGGGCCATTCCTCATTTGCACAGTCTTCTTCCTGAGGTGAAAAGAGTTCAGACATTGTACTGTAACTGTTAATTAAACACTCCATTTGATTTTTAGATTACTCTAAGTGGTGCATCTGCATTACAAAAATGTAACCTTTCTTCATTCATACTAAACTACTGAAGAAAGAGAGTTAAAGTACACAATTGCTCCTTGCATTCCTGAGAAGAGTGATACTTCCTGCATTTCCCCTTGCACAGCTCTTGCCACTGCTAGTGCTGGAACCTGAATTACCGTTCCTGCAGTGCTACAGTTAGTCTTTCCCTGACTAGGGTTTCAAATTTAATTCGTATATTAACCTTTCCTGAATCAACTGTTACTGAGTTTATAGAGAGTTCTTTGCAGATCTGCTTTATTTCCTTGTAAATGACAAAGTCATTGCATCATATATCTTTGTGAATATTGTGAGTGTCTAGAGCGTGAAGACATTTCTCAGTGTGAGATCATATGAACTCTAAAATTGTACGTATGAACCTGGGGATGTGCGTATTTTAACACAGGCTGGGGAAGGTTATAGAACACTTAAAAGGTACTTAAAACCTACAGAAAACTTAAACACTGGATTACAGAAACCAAAACACTAAAGTATGTGTGATTTTGACTTCTTAAATTTGCAGAAATTAGAGCTGGTTTGTCTCATGCCTTCATTGGAACAATTCTAGAAGATTTTGAATAGACGGAGAGAAGTAAAAGTGTATTGTGTGGAAAAAATAGCTTTGGTTAAAATGAATGAGAGACTCCGAGTTATTTGCCAGTTAAGGCTTTTGAGGTTTGGATTTATTTAGTTTTTCCTGATGGTGTCTAGGCCAGTTTTGCAAATTATGAGGAACTTTATTTCCAATGTAGTCTTGTTTGGGAGAATCTCATGAAGTGGCCACTCTCAGAAAGGTCTTCCCCATTACAAAAAGGAATGAAAGCGGGTCACAGGGTTGAACTGAAGCCTTGAACGGTATCATATCCTCTTCTTTGGGCATAGTGTTTTGAAGTGTAAAGATTTCTCAAAATTACAAAGCTCTGCTAGGCCTCTAGCTTTGGTAATCTATAGCCATGTAGCATAATCTGCTGTTTGGTGTTAGTTTATGGAGAATGGAGTATTTTATGTCTCATACACCACAAAATTCAGTGCTTCTTGTCTTAAAGAAGCTCAGCTGAACATTTATCAGTTTGTAAAATGATCTTTGCAGGCAGCAGCAGAACTGTAGGCCAATAACTAATAGAGAAGTTACTATCCTTGGTGTTAAGGAGAAAAAAAAAAAGTGCAGCAGACAGAGGACTTTCATTTATCCAGAGAACAAATTGCAGTAGTGTAAATTCCCTGAATTACTTGTCTCAGAACTACCTCTACAAAGTCCACTTATTCTTCATCTCCTCTCTGTAACTCATGACTTGGGATTGCCGATGCTGTAGTTGCTGTTGGGGTTTTTTTTTAAGTGTCACTGAAGTTGCAATGTGATCACTAACTATATAACAGTTACCTGAATGCTGACTTTTTACAATGTGAGTATCTTAACCAAGTGTGTTTAATTTGAAATCTTAGAAATGCATGAAAACCAGAACCTTGTATGAAAATTACTCAGGTTTTATAAAATGCAGCCAGCAATGCAGCAGAATCAGGGCCTTGAATGTAAAAAACTGCAACTTAAAGCACAAATCCTTCTATTCATTTAGTTATCCAATTTCTTGCATTTCTTGGGGAGGCAGAAGTGTGCTTTGCAGCACTGCCGTGTGCTGCAGCAGTGGCCGTAGCTTATCGTTTTGGAATTGGGGTCTTCATTTTGGCTGAAGGTGATCAAAAAGTGACCAAATACACGGTGGGTGAGATCTTGCCTGAAAAATTTTTATAAGGTCAGCACCTTCCTGTAAACACCATCCAATGCCTGATGTTTGACTCTGGCACTTAATGTATAAGGAGAACAATACTGCATTTTCGTCTGAAATATCATTACGCATCCTGGCAATACATGCTAGGATTAAATTCTTCTCAGTTTTCTGACAGCGATTTTATGAGTCTTTCGCTGGAGGAACATGCAAGAGAAAACAACTTTTCGCTGGGAAGCAAGAATCCATCTTTTTCATGATGTACAAATACTACTAGTAGAACTTTTTTTTCCCCCACAGCTAAATATGACCTTCATCAGTTTCATTCTCAAGCAATTTCTTCAAATATGTATCCATTTTATTTTGTAACAAATCAATATTTCTCTCTTAATTGCTGCTCACTCAAGTATAAAATGAAATTTTCATACAGCTCAAAGCTGTGGAAATCGTTATACTGAATGATGCCCTACATAGTCGTTTTGTTTTGGCTTCAGCGTAAGGTTTTCACTGAAGCAACAGGAAGAGATTTAGAGAAATTAATTACAAAATCTTACATCTGAAGTTTTTTCATGCTGCTTAGTGTGGCCTGAGGTGTGGGGCGTGACAGACCCTGTTGCGAGGGTTGGAGCTGAGAGGCCTGTGAGGCCTTGGGCCATATTGCCTTCTGCTTCCCCAGCCTGTCCGACCCAGCATCCGTGAGCAGCACGTGGACCTTCGGGCGAGTACAAAAAAGCAGCTGTGTGGCACGTCTGCACTATTGCAGATTCAGTACAGTGATGCTCTTTGCAAGCTGCGTCACTTCCGCGTGGCTCTGAAGGCCATCGGGTGTGTCCTGCTGGCTCCAGGGTCTCTGACAAGGGGAAATGGCCTCAAGTTGTGCCAGGGTTAGGTTAGAGTTGGCTATTGGGGGAAGTTCTGTACTGAACGAGTGGTGAGGCACTGGAACAGGCTGCCCAGGGAGGTGGTGGAGTCACCAACCCTGGAGGTGTTTAAAAAAAAAGTAGATCTGGCACTTGAGGCTGTGGTGTAGTGGTTGGGTGTGCTGGGATGAAGGTTGGACTGGGTGATCTTCAGAGGTCCCTTCCAACCCCGAACATTGTGTGATTCTGTGATGCGCCGCATGAGCTGCAGCGCTGAAGAATCGCGCTGTTGGGAGGGCTCCAGCGTCACCCCGGCCCTGGGTGCGCAGGGGACCTGCCTGCACTCTCTGGAAAGTCACTGCCACAAGCGGCACAGAGGTTACTGCTGAATTCCTCACCATCTATCTGTATCCATGGTAGTGCATATATGCAGAAATCCCTGTGTATTTCCAATTAGTTCTGCAGTCGTGAGCCTTATGAGGCTGGAAATAAGTAACTTCAAAGAAGGAGAAAACGAAAAAGCAAAGAAGAATTAGCTATTAAAGTCGGAAGAATTGTTGTTTCTGAGTTTGCTCAGCAAGAGGCCCAGCATGTCCTGACCAGATCTGTGCTGGTTTGAGTAGTATATAAAAAGAAAAGTGATTTATATCAGAGTTCTTCAAGTGTGCTTGCTCTACCTTTTATAAGGTAGCATGAATTATTCTTACACCTGTTGGGAATGTACATCTGGGGAAAGCCATTGATACAAGATAGATTGCTTTGTCCTGGGATGTGCTATTCAGGGAGTGTGGGAAGTCGTAAGACCATAGAGAAGTTGATGTACAATTGGAATCAAAGACTAAATTATTACTTAAGTTTATACTTCTCTTACTCAGTTTGCTAACATACAAAACTAACCTGAGATGAGCTAACCTTTTTTCCTCTATTACATTTTGACCATCCCTAGGTAATTGTTTTTACATTTTCAACTTCCAAGATAATTTTTTTTTCCTGGAAAAATGAATAGTAGTCTAAAATGTCTTGATTATTAATATTATTTAAAAAAAACCTTAAACATTAAATTCAGGACACTCTTGTGGTTAGAAGAATTGTAATAAAGTTCTTTTTATTAAAAAGCGTTGACTTGCTTTGTTAAGCAAATCATATATATGTTTCAGTATTTAGTCCCCTCTAAAATATATGATCATTCATTTTCTTGCAGTTCTTTTTAACTGGTTTTTTTTTTTATTTCCTCTACCTCTTTACCTCTTCCTTTAACCTGAGGAAGCTTATAGTCCACCAATTGCTCCTGAAATAATTAAAATGGAAATGCTAATGCTCTTTGTCTACAATAACTCTTCCAACTAAAGTAGTTTCTGTGAATTACAACAAAAATCTCTCAGATGTACAACCATTCAGCAGTCTGTGTATCTCTAAAGATGAAGGAATCGCTCATTTGTGTTATTGTACCTTATTTAAAATTACACATTTTTTCATTCTGTTTCATCTTTGTATTTTGCTTTGATTTTATCGAGCAGTAGTATTAAATCGATACATGTTTGGGATGGCTATCTCTACCAGAGGGAACAAGTGACATTTGAGATAACATCAATCTCCAAGTTTAAAAGTAAAAAGACTAAACTGAAATATTGTCTTGAGGACTTATTTATGGACTTTGCCTGATCTAGTATTAATTAACTTTGTTGTCTCATGGATTGGACTGCCCAAGTGCAAAGAGAACTATCACTGCATGTAGTACTTAGTATGAACTTGCGAATGAAATGGGATTTTAAATTAACTGGCTTACTTTCTTTTCCTGTTACAGGTGCAACAACCGAACACAGTGTATAGTAGTTACTGGATCAGATGTGTTTCCTGATCCTTGTCCTGGAACATACAAATATCTAGAAGTTCAGTATGAATGCGTTCCCTACAGTAAGTATAATCTTTTTATTCTTGCTCACTTCCTCTGGCCCTCACAATTAAAGCTGGAGTGCCGTTACATGGAAAAGCAGCATATGTTTGTGGCCCACAGACCCATTATGCATGCAGAGCACTTGCAGACTAGGGCCTCCAATTAGCTTCACGAAGTGTGGAAGGAAGCCATGGGGTGATGCTGGCCAAGTGTCTGTCTGTGTTCTTAAGTGTTTGGCTTTTAAGATTACTGTTTTTCCAGAAAACAAACTCAAATTAGCTATTCAGTAGGCCAGAGAGAAATTTGTACTTTTGCCCGCTACCAGTTGCTGACAAATTGGCTTGGCTCACAGACTTCTAAAGCAGGAATTGACTTCAGTTTTAATCATGATCCACTTGAAAGGCTACCTGCTGCTGTGGTGGCTTCGGGTGCACAGCAAAACCCAGCCCTGACACTCGGAGGCAAATGCCCCAGTTGGGGAACTTCTTGTAAGAGGACGTTGTGCTTCAGGGGCACATTGTAAGTGAGTGCAGATTCAGAGTACATAATTCTTCAGTGTTACTCAAACTTGATTCTTAAAAGCAATGGGGAAAAGAGCGAGAAAGAAATGTTCACTGTTATTGCAAAGAGAAAATATGAATTGTGCCTCGAATCAGCTGCTGAGACAGAAATTTTCACCAAAAACAAATACTGAAACCGTATTGAGATAGAAAAAAATTAAGTTCTGGCTACTTCAGCAGTTTTGTTCAGTATTCTGATACCAGAATTCAATAGCTTTAGATGTACTTCTTATTTCCTTGCAATAATGAATGCTTTTTTTTTCATTGACGTGTATTCTTGTTTATAAAAGTTTTGACACTCTTAACTGGTTTTACTTTCATGTAAGGTCATTCTTTGCAGGGATTTCTCCCTCGTCCCGTAACTCAACAGAGAAATAGCTGTGTTTGCAATGGAATTTGAGCAGTGCACTGATCGTTCCCTTGAGTTATTATTAAGCATGAATTTCCCGATCTGCAGTAATCTTTAACCAAAGTCACATTTTCTGTTGGTACAGGAAACAGACCAAGTCTGAGATGCAAAAAACACTGTGATGACAGTATATGTCCAAAAAAGAAGGAAATGGGTTCTGGCATAAGCAAAGCTATGTCAAAACTGTCCGTACTGTTTCCTGCACAGTTTTAAAATTCAGACTTCTTAAACCGAAATACTACTCTGTACTGCTTCACCACATTGAACCTTCTCTTTTGTAAAAGACCAAACACAGATCATCTGTTTTTTCTTCATTTCTGCTGTGTCATTGTGAAATGGTTGCTTGCTGATTTTTTTTTTCTGTGCCATTTGTAGGATTGGAAGCCTACTGCATACAGTGATCCCTAGTACCATTCCTCCTGTGTGTAGTATCGGTGGCTTGTTGTAACTGTTCTTCTCGTGCCACTTTAGAGGAGTGATGTCTTATCCCAATCTAACCAAAGTTTTGTTCCACAAAGATCACTTTTACTTTAGCGCTATTTTCATTCCCAAATTCTAAGAGGGCAGTGCACCTGATTCCAACCCATGAGGTCAGTCAAATGACAAGGTTACGTTTCCAGTTCCCGTAGGCTAGCTCATAGAGAAAAAGTGTAATGCAAATAATGTTCAAACATGATTTTTTATGCTGTTTTAGGAAGAGAAGTGTGGATATGTTCTACTGATTGGGTATCGCTATCTACAGGAATCTTTTCTTTTCCAGTTTTCAGAAGTATAGTGCCACAGCGCGGCCTATCCTGTGTTCTAACGTGTAGTTATTCTACTTCTAAAATGCTTGATTTTGCTTACTGTCAGTTGCATTGGCCTACCCTTTGAATTATGTAATTCTGTGTCTATCGTAACTCAGGATTCTGGATACTTCTTGTCTTTCAAAGTCTATAAGTTTTGGAGTTTGTCAACTGCATGTACAGTGGTGACACTGCCCCATTCCGGAACTGTAAGAGGCATCACCTGTCAATACCAGCAATCACCAAAAGAGTTGCCAGTTGCTGAAATCAGTTTTGAACTTTGATTGCAAACCACATTGTGTTTTGATTTTTGACCATTTTACTTCCGTGTCCCACAAAGCCTATCCTGGTATTTTTCCAAGTCTCTTTTTTTGAAGCCTGATAAACACAAGTGATCAAGTCTAATCTTTTTCTCCCTTACTTGTTCCAGTGCTCCATATCTAAACATAAGGAATGACTGAAATCATTAGGTTTGCCAGCAGCATGAGACTTGTTAGCAAGGTGGGATAGGCTTTTGTGGGTCTAGGAAGGAAGGTCTTTAGTGATCACAGCACTTCTAACCAAAGTTCAGTTATGGTTCTTACTTTTTCTGAACTTCGTCTTCAGTTACTGCGAGACTGCAAAATTTCCTGTTTCACTGTGACACCTTTCAGTCGATGAGAGATTGCAAGTAGCAATCATATCAGGCTTTGTGGTAAAAGCTGGGAGCTCTTACACACTGGAGTTGGTGTCATCCTTGTACAAAATGCAGTTTATGAGCTCCTCTATGTCTTACTGGCCTGCAGGAATACGTAGCTGCTTTGCTGATCACACGTACTCACTGAGCTTTCTCTGGGTTCTGCGTTCATCACCGTCACAAGAAAGTACTTAACGAAAAGCTTCCTTTTTTGCATCTCGAAGCATAGAGGAAAAAAATCTATTGAGATACTCAGTTGGATCTCTAACAAAACTAAAATTCTAGACAAATTTGATAGGCATTGCTTTGTCCTAAAATAAGAGTGTTATTGATTAAATTACAAAGAAACCAAGAGTACCATAACTGACATTTCTCTCAATTATGCTGCACAATGCATGTTGACACTTTGACTGAATAACAGAAGTCAGCTCTTTTATAAAGAAGAACATCGAAAGTACCATTTCGTACATCTGTGCATTTTTATTTTAAGCCTTTTTTGGGCGCAGGGATTAAATAGAAAACGTTTTAAAGTGTTTTATTCTCTCTCTGTCTGCATTTGTTTATTTCAATAAGCCCATCTGTCCCTGAAAAATGTACAGCTGTACACCAGTGCACACAGAACAGACATGCCGGTAATGATTTTAGTTATCCCTACCTTTTTCCCCCTCTCCTATTGCTAATTCTAAGCAGGTAAAATATCAGTATTGCTCTTTGGCAAGGAGTAAACTCATGCATAAAAGTTCACAAACAAAATCACCTGGAAGTCAGTAACAGTGATTGTGAAACCCTGGAATTCACCTCAGAATGCATCTTCTGTTTACTCAGATAACTCAGGAATTACAAATTGCAGAAAACCAAGTATTTTACCTAAAGATGTATAAATGAGCAAAGGCTAGGGAAACTATTGCTCATGTTGAGGATATTAACCTCCTCCCACTCCTCCATAAAGTTTTGGAGTTGTTCCCTGAAGAAACACTAGATTGGCTCAGCCAACACCATTCTTTCAAAATACTCATATGTAATTTTGTTAAATGAAACTGAAAATCCAGAACTTTATATGAAACATACAAATATTTTCTTCAAGATCTTATTGTAGTACTGAAGATGTAATAGCTGTGCGAATAGTTTTGATACACTTCCTTGGTATGGGCAGCTACTCCTGCACAAATTAGTACACCTGCCATTTTCCAGGTCATTTTATGAAATTAGGAGAGCATACTTCAAAGGCTACTGAGTATATGAAATAGATTTTATTGCAAATAATTATTGGAAAGCTATTTACTAGCTGGACTTTAGCTATATGTCTTCCTGTAATATATTCCTTAAAACTTCCTTGGGGAAAAATTGCTATAGTGATATACCTTTGTTAACCCAGTTCAGTTTGTACTTTCCCTGTGCAGTGGCGGAATGAATATTTGTTTTAAACACTTGGTATGACTGTCCTTGCACTAGCTTGCTGTTTCGGGCTTAATCGATGATGCTGGAGAATATCTGAATGAGCTAAATGTTAATTTTTTCTTCTCTTTTCCTCTTGCTTACTGTGCTTCTGCTTCTTTTTTCTAGATATTTTTGCTTATTCCTTCTAGTCTGATTTTGCAGTTAAAGACTAAGAAGTGGCAAAAGTTCTCAAGAATAACATTCAGGAAAACAAATAAAATAAAGCCTAAGGAGAGCTAAAGGATTCAAGCTGCTTTCTTTACAAGAAAGAAAAGTAGAGAGATGTCTGGGGCAAAGATGGGGAAAGGTTTAATAAGCACACATGCAAACCTATATAATTAATACACTGCGGTTTTTATCTATAATTAATTAATTAATATAATATGTATATGTGCACTTGCACATATATGGTAAATTAATGTGTGACTTAAAAACCAACTTGACAGCGTTATACTTTGAGAAGAGTACGTATAGCATGCATTAGTAAAGTCATTCATTATTTATTCAGGTTCCCTAAGTGAAACTACATGCCAGCATTTCTGTATTGCCTCCTTAATCAACTAAAATGATTGATCCATGTTCACTTGTGTAACCGTAGAATCTCTCTCCTGCTAGGTTTTCCTGTTGTCTGTTTCTCTTTATCCAATATAGTGCAGTTCTTATTCTCCCTATATTTAGCGTCTGTTACTAATTTAATCTCTAGATTAATAGTCAATTTATGTTAATCTTCTTTCTTTTTTCCTTGCACTTTTTTATTTTTCTTCCGATGCTTAAAATAGAAGTGGAGCAAAAAGGTAAATAACGTATACAGTCCAAACCCCAGCTCCTTGTTATGTGCCTTATGGATGTTAACCTCTTCCCTTCCCCTCCCCACAACACTCTTATATTATGATAATCAGCAGGATCTCATAAGTACACCTCATAAAGAAGTCGACTGTTTGCAATAAAGTGACTTGGCTGCTTAAAGTAGGTGGCGGGGTATAGTGTCTGAAATACTTGGGCTGGAGGGAAGACTCCCTTGCTTTTTTCTCTCCCTCTCTCTTTGTCTTTCTTTCCCTCTCTTTCTCTCCCCCTTGGGTAAATTCTTGTTAATCAAGTGTCATCTTGCCTGGCTTCCAGAACCCTCTCCATAGCATGCCATGGTTACAGGGTTTCCTGGTCTGTTTCATTCATTGCTTTGGTTGTGTTTTGTTTTCTCTGCTCCTAATTGCTTTCTCTATATACCTGATGATTTGTTTTGTTCCTTTATTTTAATCGAGGCACCTCCTTTTTCAGCCTCACCACTTCTTAAAGTTCTAAACAAGTCGATGTGATTTTTTTTTGGACTGAAATGACCTAGCGCACTGCTGCACACCAGTTAAAAGCTCTGGAGCGTTAATGTGTACCACTAAAAGTCTAAGATGAAAATGCAAGAGTAGCTCTACATTTTCAGCTGTCTGTGTATGCCATTGAGCCTTGGTCTGTACTAGTGAAAACAGTTCCCATCCACTTTCCATACTGGTACAGCAAGAACATGGTAACTTTAAGAAAAGTGGATGATAAAGGGTGATAATTGCATTAATTATAACATAAGGTATAGTGCCAATTAAATTGATTTTTTTTCTTCCTGACACAGTCATTATGATTTACCTACTTTTTTTTTCTTTTTTTTTTTCTTTTTTTTTATTATGAGACAGTCTTAATTTGACGTAATTCTTGTCTTACTTTTCTCTGTGACTGTTAGTTTTTGTTTGCCCGGGGACGTTGAAAGCAATTGTGGACTCACCGTATTTATATGAAGCTGAACAAAAAGCAGGTGCTTGGTGCAAAGATCCTCTCCAGGCTGCAGATAAAATATACTTCATGCCATGGACTCCGTATCGCACCGATACTTTGATAGAATATGCTTCTTTAGAGGACTTCCAAAACGGACGCCAGCAGACGACGTATAAGCTCCCAAATCGAGTGGATGGTACTGGATTTGTAGTGTATGATGGCGCTGTCTTTTTTAACAAGGAAAGAACTAGGAACATAGTAAAATTTGACTTGCGGACTAGAATTAAGAGTGGAGAGGCCATAATCAATTATGCCAATTACCATGACACCTCTCCATACCGATGGGGAGGAAAGACTGATATTGACTTGGCAGTTGATGAAAATGGCTTGTGGGTAATTTATGCTACGGAGCAAAACAACGGGATGATAGTAATTAGCCAGCTGAACCCCTACACCCTGCGTTTCGAAGCCACGTGGGAAACGACGTATGACAAACGGGCAGCATCCAATGCTTTCATGATATGTGGTGTCCTGTATGTAGTGCGGTCGGTGTATCAGGACAACGAGAGCGAGACTGGTAGGAACGCCATCGATTACATCTACAACACCAGGTTAAGCAGGGGCGAGCACGTGGAAATTCCTTTCCCCAACCAGTACCAGTACATCGCTGCCGTGGATTACAACCCCAGAGACAACCAGCTCTACGTGTGGAATAACAACTTCATTCTGCGATATTCTTTGGAGTTTGGCCCACCTGATCCTGCCCAAGGTAAGAAGTTGATTTTTCTCATTTTTAATCTCTTTGTACTTTCATTCAAGTAACTGTGATATGGTATCTTTGGTCTTAGATTCATGATTTATTTATTTTCTTGGCAGAAAAGGCAAGGAAGGGTTGTTGGTCTGCGCCATGCTGAGCGGTGCAGCGTTACAGTGGGGCAAGGCAATTTTGTAGAACCTGTGAAAAGAGGTGGAATTACTTTATTTGGTTTACAAGCTTGTACTTTTTTTTTCTTCTTTTTTTTTTAAGCAAGTGTTTAGCTTTTTTTTCTTTATAGAATGAGTTGGGGAATTGCTTATTTACTTTATACCATCAATCAGTTTGACTTCTACAGCTAAACAAAGTTTGAGTTCGTTCACACTGAGCCACAAGCCTGTTCCCACCCGTTCAGTGTTACCTGACTGAATTGATTACAACGTACACGCAGACCTTTTAACTTCTTGGCGCCAGCAGCTGAAGGCGTTGTGTGCTGGGAGATCCCAGAGGAGATGTAGGGGGTTAATGTGCAATACCAAGTATAAATATTTTTCCACAGCCCTATTTTTGCAGTTTCTTATGCCAGGTTAGACAAGATTATCCGACATCTTTTTAGCAGGCTTCTCATTAAGTCCATTACAATTGTAATTCAGGTCGGTTGAAGTTAGAACAGCTACATAAAAGGAAGGACATTGACTGCCAACAGAGGAAAGAAAAACAGAGGTCGTTAGGTCTCAGAAATCCCTGAAAGTGCCGTGAACAGGCACAGCCATATATTAGCATCTGCAGAGGAGAGAGTAAATACCAAGAGAAATCCTGCGTGGCAGGAGATGCATGCAGGAAGGAATAGAATGTCGATAAGCTGGTTTAGAAATGAAGGTAATATTCACTTCTTTCATCTAACTGCTGTGCATGTTTAGCAGCCGTTTTTTCTACTTCAGAAAAGTAGTAATAATGGCTTCTCCGCATGAAAAGTAGCTATCGTACTTCAGCGAAGCTGATCCGTGCACAGCAGTGTGAACCACGCAGCGTGCGAACAATTATCAACGTACGCGTAGCTTTTCCACATACAAAAGTGCGCTAGAGACAGCAGAACAAGGCGGTTTAGAATGGTACATCGGCCATCCCCAAAGCCAAGTGACGATGTGTCCACTCTGCCTGCACAGGCGGGTTCCAGGAGCTCGGGGCCTGAGCTCCGGCTCTGAGGACAGCTGTCCTGGCAAGCTCTGTCTCTGTACGTCAAACTCGTCCATTCCTTGGGGAGTCTTTGGGGCTGCTTTTAGCAGAGACATACCCACCTGTGTTCTTGGAAAAAAAATGTAAGCTTTCGTTTTCATACAGTCTCATGCATGTCACTTTTCATTCGGTTTAGCTGAGTTGAAGATGCATTTGAAATTCTCCAAAGCTTTAATACTGAGAGGAGAAAATGGAGGTGCAGGCTCTAAGTAGCTTTTACAATTCAGGCAGCTGCCATGAATGTGGCAAAAGCTAATCTTTAAATCATTACGTTGAAGGAAAAATGTTAAGGAAGAGCAGGGAGAGAAGAAAAGGCTTTGTGGAATCCTTCCTTTGCTGTAGCAAACCACCACCAAAGGTCTCCAGTAAGACATTTCATAATATTTTTATCACGAGAGAGTCTCCAAGATCCTGGTGCAGTGCCTGAGCTGGCCTCATCCCATCTAATAGCAGAAAGAGATTTGAGCATCCACCAGCACCCCTTCGTGTTCCTGGGTTCCTTGCTGGCATGCAAAGCAGGGGGAGAAAGGGTTTATTCCAACCAGATCTAGACCAAGAAAGGGTCCAGGGCACACTGCAGGGTGCCTGCCTCTGTCTGAGCTCTTTGCCCAGTCACCCATGAAGACAGAGAACGAATATTTTTTTTTTCAGTTTGGGTTTTAAATGCATTACAACATCAGTAAATATGTTTTGGTTATGGCCTTTTTTAATATACAGAAACCGTATGAAGATGCTGGGTTTATTTGAGTATGTGATGCGTACGTTCACAAATTATACTTTTCCTTATATAAATCCAATACCCAATACTTTAATTTTGCATGGATCTGTACATAGCACATCTAAGAATATATTTCAGATCATTTCCTCTTTTTGCCTAAGCCAATTGCCTGTAGTTAAAGATTACTAAATTAAAGGAAAAATTGTCTAATGTGATTGTCCTTGAGATGTACTGCTATATAACCAAGAATAGACTCTGTACAGTTTCGGACTATATTTTATTTGTATTCTATTCTCAATTTCTCTTTATTTCAGCATAAAGTCTGCACAAATTGAGCATCAGTCTTTCCATTGTTACACAGTTAAAGGATCTGTATGTGTAGTACACATTTGGAAAATTTGTCTCATATGGAACAAGATCAGATTTTCAGCACATTTGATGAAGGACGTTTTTTGTGTTTCTTTTGTTCCGATTTGATTTGGGTTTTTTTGTGGTTAACTGAGATTCCTTAAAAATCTACTCAAAGACACAGGTGTTAGGATAACATTCTTTAAGTCACCTAACACAAGAAACTACTTTTAGTGTCTTCTGCAATGGTACTTTAATATCAAGTATTTAATGGTGTCACAAGGTCAGTTCCTCAAAATTGGAAGTCGTGGCCTTTTCTGTCCGAATGGTTAATTTGGGGGCACTGTGGGAAATTCAGCAATCTGTGTTCCCTCTGTTGCCGTGGGAGCAATAATGATATATAGACACTGATATTTTTTCCCCGTCTGTCTGTCTTGGCTATCAGTTCTTGTAGACACCGTAACTTCCAGCTACTGAGTGCTTCAAAAACAACTGTCTGTCTTCCTACATGAAAGATGAATTTGTCACATTTGAGCCACACTTTGGAGCTTAACGGTTTGTGTTTGCTCCCAGGGCCAAAATCTTGGACTCATCCAAACCTGCCTTTTTTCTCTCTGTTATTTCTTTCATTTTTGAACCTGCCTGTTGAAACCTCTGAAATACCGCTGTAATTAGTGTAACGTTGACCTTGCCCTTGCTGCAAACCTACGCTGTTTTGTCCTCTTGCAAGCGTCCCTGTTTTGTGCTCCCTATACCTTGTTTTCTTAGTCTTCAGGAGAACTTTTCAGATGTCTAGAACTGCAGATGCTGCAGCCAGGCTACTGTTTTACCCTGACAATGGGGTCTGCTGCCCTTAGACCTCCCCCCTTAACCTCATTCTTCATGTGTTGGGTTTTTTTTCTGTCTTCTCATGGGAATTTCTGTACATAAACATAGAAATGTTTTCCAGAGCTACAGCTGACAAGTACCGCTGCAGAAGAGCACATTTTCTAAGCTTGGATGTAAAAATTATATTTAAAAATCAAAACCTTAATTTAGAAATAAAATATGTTAGGCCCTGCAAAAAGCTGCTATGAAAAATTTGAAACAAGGCCGAGTTTTTACGTCCTTGGTAAATTCAGTGGACATGCCCTGTTGCATTCTTTCTAAAGGAGGTGCCCAAGGGAACAAACGAATCCTCGCTGAAATAGGAATTTTTAAAGGAATTTGAAATTAAAAGACCAGGAAGAGTGAAGGGAATTTTCCTCATAAAAAGTGAATATGAGCATTACATTGTAGGGTTTCCTTGGCAACAAAAAGAAGATAAATCCTTTTGTTCTGTGTTAGTCCGTTAGGGAGAGATTTCATCCCAGTTTGCACTCACTGCGCGAACTGTTCCAACTGAAGTTGTCTCCCCTTTTGTACCATGATACCCATCATTAAGTTTTACTGGATCACTGCAGGAAAATATGGATGTTGCGAGTATGGACAGAACAGGAACTTGGAGAGTGCTTTCACTAAGGGCTTGAAATAATAGGAAACTAGTTTGACTAAATCTTTGTAACACCAAGAATCCACAATGAAGTCATGCGGCAAATTGTTACGCAAATTAGATCTTTGCTATTATGTTGACTCTGATACACAACAGATTGATTAAAGAGTGGTTGTACAAGTACAGACAACATAATGGGGACCAGATAGCACATTCCTTAATCGGAGAGATTTTGCTAATTTTGTGGCGGATTTGTTATAATTTTTCAGGGTATAAATTTATAAATGGCTGTGTAAACATTTCACTTCCAGCTAAATGGGATTTGGCAGGGTCAATGGGGTACTGGACAGCATAATAGCTGGAACCTACAGGTAATTAGGTGGGTCTTAGTGACTTCCCGGCTGTTCACTGAAGCATGAGAACTGGCACACAGCGGTGCTAAGCAGAAGGCAGGGAAATCTGGATTTGCACAGGTTTCTCGTCTCTGTTGCTTTACCCAGCGACACCTTTTGAAAATGAAGGTGGGCACATAGATTTTTCACATGTCCGAATGCATTGAAATACCCGACCTATAAGAGCATACGTTTAACTGAAAAATCCATGCAGCTGATTTCTAAAATTACCTTGATGCTGGAGATGAAAATTGAACCACGAGTACTTTCAATAGGGATGCATTGTCTGGGCATTTCAAGACAATTTTTAAATCTAAGGTCAGAGTTGTGTTCTGGGTGGGGATTTTTTTTTTGTTTTGGCTTGGTTTGTTGGGTTTTTTTAAAATATATTTTATGACTGCTTAGAATAGAAACCTGTTGGCAAAGAATACTAGATAGGTTGAGCACGTTCTCTAAATCTGCTCTTCACTGTCAGTTGGGGAAACCAAGTTACTATTCCCCTGCTGTCCCAGGCAATTTTGTTATGTCTTTTATAGACATCACACTGTTAAACAGGTGTTAAGTTTTACTCCAGTGGTGTCTTCATTTTTAGAAACAGATAGTCGGCATAACTCTTTAAATCAGCTGTTAGGAACTGCATGAAACAAATGTAAATTAATTACTCTCAACTTGAGTCTTCAGATTTACTTCCTGTTGCTTTTTTCTTATTTTTTTACAAAGCCTGTCTTCAGCTGATAATGAGACACAGCTATTCTTAAAATTAAGGAATAAGACAGAAGAGGTTTTGGGTTTCTCAGTCAGAAATGGAATCTCCCATTGTAAAAGTGGCTTTTTTGGCATTGGACAAAAATTACATCTCTTCAGCCTAGTAGAGGCTCCCCCCTGCTGCTTAGAACAATAGGTTAATAACCTCAACATGAAGTTTGTTCTTCTTCTTAGTTGTGGCGTATTAATCTTCACTGCAGTTCTCTTCTCTTGGTGGAGCGCTCCGCAGAGCAGCGCACGGGAGCTGGCAGGTGCCGTTGCCCTCAGCTTTCAGAACACGACACGTCAGGTGGTGGCAGCTATCATGTGTCTTCTTGCAGCTCGGGAGAATGGCCTTGCAGATTAAGTTCCCCAACAGGTCATTAAAACCAAAGTGATACGCCTTCCAAAAGCTGGATGTAGTCCTTAAAGTGATGTGTTCAGTTGCTTCTTATTTTTTCAACCTTATTCTTTCCTTGGCATCCAGCACTCTCTGAAGCTTCCTAGTATTATCTTCAATATACTAACTTCTCCTTTTTCAAAATTTAATTCAAGAGAAAATCTCCTTGAAATTATCTGAGTTTTTTCAGTTTTGTGAGAGAGATGATTTGAAGTCTTTATCCTAAAATGTGAGATTATGAATATATTTTGAAAGTATATACTGCTACTAAGCCGTGTAGGTCATTTTTGAATCATAGGTGATAGGCTTTGAAATTGATTTTAATGGATAGCATTAAAATCATTCTACCTAAAGTTGACAGCAGGATATTTTAGCTCAGGGTGCAGCACAAAATATGTTCTGAAAATTGTTACCTCACTGCTGAACTTCAGAGAGTTGTTATGAATTCTTACAGTGATATCTGGCTCCTGAGACAAAGCTATCCTAAACATTATAGGTTTTGAGTAGTAATTGCAGTAATGCTGATACACGTTTCAGTGATTAAATATGGACTAATTAGCACAATGTGTTAGGGGAGGGGTAGTACTAATCAGTTGTCCCCTGCATCATTCTCTGTCCCCACCAGTTCCCCGTTCCCCAGGACCTCATTCAGCAGGCAGCGCCCGACACTTCTGCGAGTGACTGCAAATGCTTTTGACAAATGTTAATTGGGAAAGCACTAGAAGGCTGAATGCATTGTAATCAAAAGAAAATTACAGCAGTTTCACAAGATGTCAGGCAAGCACTTGCAGAACAGATCCGAGGATTTCAGTAGGTTTCGTCGTGTCTGGCTGTGCCACGAGCTCAGCACGGTTACACAGACTGTACCCGGGGAGCCGAGAATGAGACTGAGGAGAAGGCAGCCTCCAAAGGAGTTTCTCATTTGTGAGCAAGAGGGGGGTGAAAAGCACATCTTTGCGTTCAGTCTTTAAAAAAAGATTGTGATGCTCAGAAACTCCACTCTAACTTCATACGAAAATAAGAAGATAGATTAGTATTTGAGACTCCTAGTACGTTATAACTGACATATAATTGAAAGAGGATTTTGAAATAATTAACCTCCAAACTACAAAAAGTTAATCTTGCTCAAAACATTAGCTTAAAAAACATCTACTGAAAGAAAGCGAGGCAGCACTTCTTTTGTTTTTTGTTTATGATTTAATTTAGAGAAGATGCATTGTCCAGTAAGTCAGAGTTCAAGGGCTTTGCAGAAGAGAAAAAAAAAAAAAAAGAAAGAAAAAAGCCACTTTATCCACTGCAGTTAATCCTAAATTTAGCTTCAATTATTTCTATATCCGTTGGGATTTAACAAATACTTGATAGGAGCTTATTTATCCTCAGCACAAGGATCTGTGCTTTTATGTGCCTATAAAGCACTGTGAACACTAATGAAGACTTGGAAATAATTAACGACAACTGTTTCGGTTGCTTCGCTCGCTTGCACCGTTTCAGCCGGCT
>NW_009695029.1:112182-122409 GCF_000703405.1 Apaloderma vittatum | reverse complement strand
TTCGCCCCCCGCCCCCCGCGCCGCTTCCGCCGCTTTTCCAGGAGAGGGAGTCCTTAGCCAAGCGATGAGGAGCGGCGCGGACGAGCGCTGCCTCCTCCCGGCTGGTGGCAAGCGGGGAGATAAAGTGCCTTTTGTCCGTAGTTCTCCTGTAGGGCTTCCCCCCGCTACCCTGCCCTTAGTACGTATGGCGGGGAGCAAACAAACTGCCTTAAAATTCTAAGCGGGAAAGATGTCCTGAAACTCACTTGAAGTGCCTCGGAATAAACCAGCAATGCGGCACGGCTGAACTGTTTACTTTAATCTGTGCAAATACCATAACCTTTTTTGGATGAGAAAATCTCTCTCAATGCTACTTAAGCAAAACTCAATAATAGAAAATGCTAATTGCTTTATTTACGTTGTTCACTTAGGTTGCACTTGCCTTTCCGCCAAGAGTAAGCTATTTTTTTAAAAGGTGATTGTAATTCGTATTTTGTACGGCGTTTTATTTGGTTATTTGCTCTCTTCTGGATTTGTACTATACTGCCATTAGATCTTACAATAATGTTCTACTCTGCAAATTTTTAAGGTTCAAATAAAGTTTAATTGTTTGCAAACTGTTATGATGCTAATAATTCAACAGCCTGCTGTGTTACTAATGAAATTACTTTGTTATGATTAATTTGGAAAATAGTGTGTTGATTGTCGTAATTAAGCACAACAAGGTGAAGTAAATGATTCTAATGCCATCTGGCCTCCAGACTGAATGAAGAAATGAAATGGGGCTGTCATTTGAATTTATTCAAATAAGTAAGGGTAATACAAATACTTTTTATAGCAGAGGCACCCAGATATAGTCATGTCACTCTGGTATTTTTCTGTATACTTCTATATACAGACAACTAGTACAATTTTTTTCTAGCATCTACTAGGATATACCTCTCTGTGCCTACTGCCACTAATTACATGCACTGATGGTAGTGTATGCGCTGGTTCTTCCATCAGAGAGATCTATGGATAGGATTTAGGGAAGTGATGTGCATCGACTTATCTTTTGCTCCTCTAATAGTGATAAAAACTTTTTTTGACTGGCATTAAGCTGAATGTGAATGCTAATTAAGATCCCATTCTATATTCAAAGCCAGGTGCCTAAACTTTCTTCTTTTTGGCTCTGCGGTCTGAGTATGATACAGCTTTAGAAGGAGCTTAAAAAATAACCCTTTAGAACCTGATCCAAAGTCGGTTGAAACTGAGAAGCTGTTAAAATTGATTGCTTCTGGATCAGGCTCTCAGAACAGTAACTCAAAGCCAGGCAACACAATTTCAAAGTGCCTTTTGCTGAATACCCTTTGTCCTTTTTCCGGAAGAGGTGGAATTATTTTCATAAGCTGAACTTAACAAAAGAAAGGTGCTGACTTCTCTGTAGTGAAAAGATGGAACTCCGTTTTTCTGTCTCAAGTAAAGGAAAATGAAGTTGTAGCTGTAGATCAGAGTCCTGGCTTGATGAAGTTTGCTGAGATCTGTAGGAAAGCTGTAAAATAGTAAAACCTGGGATGAAGTACCCAGATAAATGACAATGGCTTTCTCTTCAGCTGCGTGAGCCATTTGATGTTTCTCTCATCTCTCTCCCTCAAGCTGATGAAAAATTTATTAGCATGTAACTGTGGGAATAAGTGTATACATGGAAACCTTCTAAACAACTTTCCACTTTTTATCAGTGCATTGTGCTGTGTACTGTAAGACCTTCACTTACCAGGCTTTCTCTAAGGCTGACATTTCTCAGACAAGTGTCTGCTTAATTCCATCTTTATTCAGAAAAACTGATGCTGGGCTCCGAGAAGAGTGCTCTGCCAAACCTGCATTTCTGGTTGAGTTCCTTTTCTGCCCAGCATCCTGTGTCGTACTGTGAGGGACCAGCATCAACAAACTTCAAACTATGGACTTAAAATCATGGATTCCAGCTGGATGTAAGCACAGTATTTCACACTTCTGGGATGAAATAGTGACTTGTCTGGTTTCTCATTGCTGCAGGAAGAAGGAAAAAAGAGCTGAGAAGGGGGAAGGATGTGCGGGTCCAATGGATGCCGCTTTTTTTATCCAACTGGGTCGTGCTGAGGAATATAGATGTATGTGTTTTCCCTTTAAATTGTAAAGCAGATCAGGCAATGGTAAGCCATCAATTGCTATGTCATAGCCTTTTATGGATTTGCTTAGGAGCGATTTTGTAATGGGATCTAGATAGTTCTGTTTCTGCTGGCTGGAATTTTCCGTAGTCCAAACTAGCACACAGAGAAATTCATAGGGAGCTGAGTTCAAAGCAAAGTAGAGGAAAACCTCTGCACCTGAAAACTCTGCCAACATGAGTCATATTTAAAACTGGAAATGTCAGCTTCTTCCCAGCCTTTTGAGAGGAATGAGTCTTTTAATTAACAGGGAAAACTTAAAAATGCAAGGTGTCATCTTGTAGTAGTACATGGGAGAATAAAGTACCACAGTGCAGGCAGTCTGAGAAGAGCTGCTGGTAGATGAAGAGGCAAATAGTTTCAAATGCCACTAAACCCCAGTCTATCTATATTAATTTTCTGCTGTAGCAAACTGATGTGTTGGAGCCTTTATCCTAAAGCAGCCTTAGTCTCTCACAATTTGTAGAACAAACTTCTTTCACTCTCTATTGTAAAGTGAGTGCTACTCCATAAAGATATTTGATGGCTAACGAGCATTTTATAGGAAGACTTTAAAGTCTATGCTGTGAGATGAAAAAAAATTTCACATTCAGTTACAGTGGGAGGATTTATGTTGGCAGAACAGAATTACCAGTTTGGCCACTTCCAGTCTGGCGTAACTACTTGCGTATTTGTAAATAGTGCCACAGGATTTTTAATGGCCACAGGCAATTAAGATTTTAGTTTTACACATCATGCAACAAGACAGGGTACGTAGCACCACAGAACTGGCCCCTGTGCAGAACTGCCTGGGCTAAAGGAAAAAAAGTATTACTCTGGATCATTATCAATCTTTCACATCAGCAGCGTGGAAGTGTGCCTTGGCAGCCTCCCACCCAGGAGCTGACATGGCCCAATGCTGCTTTTTAATAGTCAAATCTAATAAGGTCAGCGTGCGAAGAGCAGAGCGCAGGCAGTCTGACAGGCATGGACACCTCAGTTTATTCCTTGGCGGTCTTCAGCCTCTGAGACTTATTTAGGTTTGGAAGGGAAAAGAAATCTGTGAACAGTCATGTGGCACCAGGGAAGCAGAGGGACCTTATTCCTTTTCTGCTGCTCTCTTCTGAGAGGACTGCCATTCTTTCCTTATATTTAAATTAGAAACAGCCAGGCGTGAATGCACATGTATGTGTGGAAAGGAGTGGTTTTTATTATATAGTCATTTATAATTGAGTTTTGATGCTGGTGTCTCCTTTCTAAAAGGTGTTTATGTCTGCCTGTTCATAATAGCCACACTACCTTTACTATAGAAAATTGGTATTTCTATCTTTTTAAAAAATTCAGTTTCCAGTTGGTTAAAGGCTCTGTTACAGTAACTGCTCTCTTGTCCTGCATTTCTTATCATGATCATATTCTTAGTGCCTTATGTCAGGTGCCTCTTACCAAGATCTGTGTTTTCTGTGACACTAATTTTTGCTTGCCTATACCAACAGGCTTATTTTTTGCAATATTTTTTTCCCCTGTTTTCAAGGAAATTTTGGACTTAGTTTTAAGGTATTAAACCACAATGAAAGAGAGGGTCATGTGGGCAATTATATATCCAGATTTCCATTACTTAACAAAAAACAGGCAACCCGTATTACCAACTACGAGAACTGGTTTGGAAGGTCTATGAACTAGGCAGTTTCCTATCCATTCATTCTTTCCTGCTTCTGCGACTGGCACATTACAGATGATGTGTGTACATAACCACTTCTGGATCGAGATTACCTCTTCAGCTACTATGTCTTATGATAGCCACTCAGGCTCACCGACAGGTCATCATCAACCTGTGACCATTCTCTCTGATGTACCTAGCACCGCTTTGAAGGCAGCGTTCAGAAGATAAGGATCTTGTCTCATGGGCCTCCTAAATTGTGAGAAGGTGAGTGAAACTTTGAAATGCAGAGGCAACATCCAAAATACTAAGCTATATTTATGAGTTGCACTTCTGTAAATGCTCTGTCTTCACTGTACTCTTGCATCCATTTATTTATACAAAATCATGAAGAGAACATGTACCATGAGGTGTCTTCCTGAAGCATCTTTTTTTTATAGAATTGGGTCAAATTAATGTTTCAGGTGCAGACTAAGGAAATTCCCACTGGAGAGTGTGAACCTGAATCTGTACCGATGGTGGTCTGTGTCACTCTTAGGCGAGCAGTGGAGAATGAAGACCTGCATGGCTGGCCCTTTGCTGAAAACTAATCTTTACTGAGCTGTGTTCAGTGTTGCTACTGAACATCTCTAATAAAGTCATTGAGGTAGACATTTATGCAGGTGTTTGTCCATCAGGTTTGGATCACAGTTTTGAGTTACAGCCTGATCTGACAGAATGGCACATGAAGAACATGATGTGATGTGTTCCCGTTTATGTGTCCTCAGACAAGCTGATGACTCCAAGAAGCATATGTGGACCACAAAAGGATTTCATCACTCCCATTTCACAACATGATAAAGATAACGCATTTCGGTGGAATTCTGTTTTGCTCATTCTCATTGATGTTGCTCCTGTTAAGGAGGCCTTCATGGGAAAAAACCCTTGCTTGGATGTCATAATGTTTGAAACATGGGGAATGTGTGTTACAGTAATTCAGTCTAAAACCGACCAGAGTGACTCACCGGAGTCACTGAACATAGTGCTCATCAGCCACTGAGAGTCTATTTATTTTGTTTGGTGAACAGTGTTTGATTATGAATTAATTGTGGTAATTCAGACAATTATTTCAATAATTTTGTCTAGTTAACAGTAACAGTAGACATACTGTTTGCTAAATGTATTAACTGAAATTACAGTATCTATTCAGACTACATTCATCATAATACTTATTAGTGTCTGCCCTTCCTATGTCTGTGGGCTCTTGAATGTTCTGCTCATCCTAAGTGTTGTCATTTCTGCTGGTATTACAGAAAAAATTTGAAATGTAGGCAGTCAATGACACAAATGTCTTTTGTCTTTTCCACTGTCTGCTTCTTGAAAACAGAGTCAGTTCTGCATGTACAGTTTGAAACAAGGGAATCTAGCCATGTGACTCCCTCTTAACCTCAATGAGAGTTATGTAGGTAATTCTTAATTTCTGGGCACAGTATTAACTCCTGTTTGACAATAATTTCACTCTTGTGAAATACAGGATTTAAAATCAAGTCGTTAGTGTTGTGGAAAGTTAATTTTTGTGGTTTAAAGGATACACTTAACTCTGAGTTAGCCACGTGGATATAAGGTGCCAGTTTATCTAGGAAGTATTTCTTTATGTTCAGAATCACTCTGGGCCCAGCGCTTAACAAATACGGGAAGTATTATGAACAAAAAGTGAATGGCTTTGGTGGTTCTGATCTCCAGCTGCCCAGAAAAGGTCTCCTTGGTGTAAGATAGTTTCGTAACCAGATGGAAGTACTTTACATGCTACTCATTTTGAACTCCCAGTTCACAAACTGATGGTCTGTAGACTCTGGGCTGAGATCTGATTGATTACACCAGGATTAATGGGGATTTACTCTTCTGAAAACATGTAGGTATGCCAGCTATACGCCAGCGTAGTGAAAAGTTGTGTTTGACCCCGTCTGTTTCATTCTGCCCTCCGTTTCCCTACCAAATCTAAGTTGTATTGGGGCAGATATTATTAGGGTCATCAGCAACTTTTCTTATAGGCAGCTGTCAGTGTCAGACGAATGCTTTGGCTCTGCCTCTATCCTTTCAGCCAAGGAGTAAGTGTATAATAATGAGGATTTATCTTGTTATGTGGGTATACTGACACAGAATTATGACATGTGCGTATGGGCCACTGACAGTCCCCATGTCTCCCGGTGTATTCTGTTTTCTCTGGGCCAAATTTATTGCTCTTGTAATTAAATCCAATCTTAAGGACTTAATGGAGTTGCATGTTCTGAGAGTAGCAGGAAATACGGCTCTTGCTTAGTCAGGAGCTTGTGCAGTGTCTGCTCCCGCCTGCCTGGGGTGCGATTCCACCCCTTCTGAATGAAGGGTGGGTGACACAGGATGTAGCTTAGGAAAAATTCTGAACTGGTCTTTTTTATCGTTTGTTCCATCTCATGTTAGGAATGTCTGAGTGACCTTTTGTTCGCAGTAAGGATCACACCCCTAGTTTTTAAAATGGGATCATGTTAATCATCAGATGACACCAAGAACTAGCAGGCTTACATTGCTCCCAGGTAGAGGAGGTCAGGCAGAAGGTGAAGCTTTCTAGTGGTGAGGGCAGCGAAGCACTGAGGTTGCTTGCCCTGGGGAGCTTCTGTGATTTCCATTTCTGGAGGGTTTGGAGAAGCTGCATGGAATGAACTCACCTGCTAGGAATGACTGAATCACAGCTGGGCCATATGCTAAATGACCTCCTCAGATCTGTTCCAGTCCACTTTTCCGCAGTACTATAAGTCAGTGGTGAGCTGACAGCACTCTGAAATGCCAGAATAAATACAAGCCCAGTCTTAGTTTTGATTTGCCTGGTCTACTGAAACTGCTGCTGGACTGTAGGTTCACACATTCCTAATCCCCTTTCAACTTTACAAGCTCCGGGAACTGAGTTCACAATTTCCTGACCAACAAGCCTGTTAGTTCCTTACCTCAGTAGTTAATTTTGCTTACAATTAGTGTCCTTTAAAAGTTAAAGACCTTTTTCAAGTATCAAATATCTTGCTTTCCCTAAAAGTGTGTTTAGCTGTACCAGATATTAAACCAATTTTGAGTATGTGCAACATTTTGTTGATTCTAATTACTGTGGAAATTGTAGCCATTTATTCACCTCATGTAGTTAAATTTTAGTTACCACTTTGGTGTCTAAATCTTGTAAGAAATAGAGAAAAAGATAAAACCAGGCTTCAGCTTTGTCTGTTGTTTCTTTCCCCTCTTCTAGGAACAGAAAGGAATTTTTCCAGAGTCTACTCAAGTAAATAGAAACATTCTCATCCTTATTATAGGCTTGGATCAGGTCACCTGTAAGGATAGTACTCCTTTTTTTTTTTTTACATACTCTTTAATTGAATATATGACATGTATTTAATCCTGGCCGTATTCTTTATCTCTGTGAGAAGTCCTTTTAATTCTCTGTGTAAGAAAGTGTTCTGTGATGTGGCTATTTTATTGAAACTTATGGCAAGAAAAAAAGTTATTGCCTTCCTGTCAAAACTGACAGTAATTATGAGGCCAGATATATAGCTGTGATTGACTTGTAAAACTGGATCAGTAATATTTCGTCTCTCAGTTGACTTGTGCAGCTTTCAGGAAATATAACCCAGTATTTTCCTTGCAAACTGACATCTCTTTATCCATTTCTTTTATCGTCTTTGTTTTTATTTGTGAGAGCAGGGGTAGACAGCATTCATACAGAATGTACTGGGTGGCATTTAACAGGTCTGCTTCTGTGGAAAAATAACATTTTTTTCTAGCTAAACAGCAGCGAAAAGAAAGTCAGGAAGGTTTAAGCACACAATTCCTTTTATGTGCTCCTCTTTATGCATAATCTTTCAGCAATAAATATGGCGTATTTATTACTTAATTGTAATGGAAACATACTTGGACAGGAACAACATTATAGCCTATTTACTGCCTTAATTTTTAAAGAGTTTTTAAATTTTAAAATGGATATTGCACTAAACGCGGTGCTATGCTCTTCTGTGCAGAGCTCAGTGTAAAAGGGCTTTCTCATCAAGGCTGTGTTACTGAGGGCTCTTTCTGTTTCAGCTGCCTTCCTTCCTCTTACCTTTGTAAAACCAGAAAAATATGTAATTGGTGTTTAGCCTCTCTCAGCTTGTGTGAAATTCTCTTCAGATCAAATGGCTTTAGATTGATTAGTGAAAAAAGCCCTCAAATAGGGTTCTGTAGATAATTTAGATTTATCTAGACTAAGTGTAAAAGTTTCACTTGTTTATTTGCTTTAAAAAATCAAATGTGCAATAGTTTCCTGGACAATAACAAATATTTCTGAGTACTCATAGTAAAAAGCAATCCTTCTTTGGCTGAAGGGAAAAAAGACACCTACACATTAAATAAGTGTGTAAACCAAATACTGGTTTAAAGACTTCCTAAAGGTGTACTAACAGCACTGCCTGAAAAAAAAATAAAAAGAAGGAGATATTTCTTAAATATCATGTGGTCATTTAGCTGTAGTGCAAAAAATAAATATCAATGTTGAAGCGATAGATGTTAACAGGCACAAAGAGGCACTTGGAAGTGGCATCCACAACGTCGTATATAGTTTCAAACGTACAATACCAGATTATTTTGGAACAGAAAAGATAAAGTTTCCTTTAGAGGAGAAAATATTCTCCATTTTACTTCATCATTCTAGACTGTTGGGTATTTGGATGATACTGCTCTTGGGCTTTTAATTTTTTTATATTTTTTTTAAATTTTAAAGCCAGTGAAGCAAATCCCGGGAAGTAGTAATTTCTTTGAATCTTAATGCAGTCTGTCTTCTTAATGAGCCTACTGCACTGCCCTGAAAACAGCCCTCTACAAATAAACATGCTGGAAGTGATTTAGCCACAATGTCCAGACTGTGTAAACATCTAATTATTACAATAAAATTGTCAATAAATATACATTACTGCTCCCTTTTCAAACGTTAACCAACTTTCTCTTTGCTTGATAAAAAGGAATAAATTGTATTTTTATGTCTTGGTGGGTTTTATTTTCATTATCCTGCTTGCTGCTCTCCAAACAAAAGAACGCAGCCTAATGTCTGAGTTATTCCTGGATAGTGAAAACTCCTACAGTTATTAACGTAAAGTGTGATGCTTCCTTTCCCAGCAAAATGAACTCGAAGCTTTCACAATCTTATATTTAGTCACAGCGGTTTGAGTTTTTTTTTTCCTCAGAAAAGAAGAGCTATAAAACCTGCTATTGCAGTTGCTGTAACTGTGGGATAGGGACACAATGAAAACCCGCTTATTAGGGGGAGGAAAGGACATAATGCTGCACTAGGACTGAGAGAGAACATAGGAAATGGGGGGGTAATTTCCTCAAAAATGTGAAGTTCTGCTTTCCAAATTACGGCACCGTGTTGACCATAAATGTGGCATCAGCCCCCGCTCCCACCTCCCCCTTACGTAGCCCCTTTTCACGTTTCTTATATAACTGGAACATTAACATTAGAAAAGCAGAGCGATATTGAATCCTAATGAGGTCTGGCCTATATGCTCCGGCAGGAGAAGAATGAGGATAATTCATTTGTATGCCGTGAAGCATTCGCAACTCCATGAGCATCCCCGTGGCTTCAGCTTGCGGTGCTGATCATCTGTTCCTACTTTAGGGGGTTTCATTGCTCCGAGCAGCATCTGAGCTGGGGAAAAAATAGTTAACCACTTTACTGCTAGCTTTTGTTATATAATGACAATTTAATACGGTGGCTATTTTTTTTTGTTAACCTGCTTTAAAAAGGTCTTTCAAATGGTTAAATTAATCTTCTGATTAGCTGTGCCTGCCAGGTAAAATATAAGGAGGAAAATGATGTGGAACACAGCAGTGTAAAAGGCAGTAGCCAGTCTTGGTAAACATGTCTATTTTAAATAATCAATGTAATGACAGGCAGCCATTTGCACAGAAAATATTTTTTAAAAATACTTTTTCTTCTATTCCACTGCCTGTGTTCGCACCACTTTTTTGTCCTCTTTTTTAGATGTTGAAGGTACTCAGCGGAGTGACATGTTATTTATAAAAAAGAAAGCAGAAATGTTTACCAAAATCAAGATATAAAAGATTCGTGCAAATTGCCATGTAAAATGATCTGCACAAAAAGGCATCGGGGAAGAGAGTGAAGGCTGTGCCAAACAGATGGCACACCCTGCTGTGTTTTTGATTGAAAAAGAAAGGTAACATTTGCAGCCACGTCAAAGAGACAGTGATCAGCTAAACAAATTGGTCTCCGAAGTACACCATTGCTGGAGCAAACCCTGCTGCAGGGTACAAGCGAGGCTGTATTTCACAATAATGCCGTGTGCGCATCATGGCTTTCCGAACTGAAGGGAGATGTTCCCCCTTCGTCTCTCTACGGCGAGCAAAAGCCTTTGTTGAGGTAGACTGCAACGGACTCTG
>NW_009695029.1:52182-109682 GCF_000703405.1 Apaloderma vittatum | reverse complement strand
GCATTACAAGGAGTACTCTAGGGGAACAACTAGTGTACAGTCTTACAGAAATAGATTGATATAACCACATGGAAACCAGTTACTTGCAGTCAATATAATATTCCCTTAATGATATTAAACAGTCATGCAGATTCCAAGTTTAATGTAAAAATCCTATCTTCAAACAACCACAGTTATCTACAAATTAAGTTGCCAGAAGGGAAATTTATTTTTTCATCATATATTAGTCCTCGAGAAATATATTACTTGGAGCTGAATAAAATCCCCCTCCTCCCTCTCTTTTTTTTTTTCTTTAACTGTTACAGTTTATTATTATTTAGGAGACATTAAAACAAGGCAATGGTCAACAACAATCACTTTATAGCACTTGCGGGAGATGGGAAGCGTAGTGTATGGCGAAGCAGATTACTAAAGGATGCTCTCTGTGTGGTGGTTGTGTGGTAGCTCCTATCATCACATAAATTCAGTGAACATTTACACAACAAATAACTTCCCATACAGAAAAAGAGCTAAAGCTGTTTTAGGACTGATGAAGAGAAAGTAACCTGCACTCTTATGAGAGTTAAGTGATACAACGATATTCCTACGTCACTTGTAGGGCACACAGGGTTTAATCACTTGGCTGTGCTTCTGTACCTGAGTTTCCTAAATCCTGCACCCCTCCCTCCGGTGGCACTAAGCAGAATCCCAGTGCCTGCTGAGAGGTTTTACTGGTGACTGACCTCCAAACCCAGGGCAACATTGGAAGTATTAGTGCATCTCCTGTTAAATTGGGAGAGGAAGTGTTTGCTGGTGGGGGCTGTGAAGGTCCAGCCAGTGGTTGCTGGAGAAGCTGTCGCCAAACTGCAGGACGCCCGAGTGATTTGCCAGTGGCACAGACAACTCCAGCACTTTGATGGCCAGACTGGCTGGCACCTTGGAGAACCAGCCTGAATTTTTGGTCTGCCCTTTGTGTGAGAAGTTTCAAAGGTGAATAGAAAAAAACCTGTCACCTAGTCATAATAAGGCACTTTTTTTTTTCTCTCTTTTTCTCTTTTGTGTCATTATAGGTAGGCTCCATACAAGAAACAGTGGCCATTCTGGATCATCAGTCCTTTTTTTTTGATGTTTCTAAGACTACAGATGGTATTCTGGTTATTCTGGGTATTAAGGTGTATACCAAGAGGAGCTGATTTGGGGGGCAGATTCAGCCTCCACAGAAAGGTGGTTAAAGCCTATTGCTTTGCCAGCCTCAGACCTGCAAGCCGCAACTTAGCATTCAGAAGAGCTGCACCGAGTTGCCAATGCTTTCCTGATATCAATGCCATTTGACAACCTTATGCATCTTTCACTGAAGTGTGTTTGAATGATGCTGGGCTTTCATCCTCAGGCCATCAAATGAAACTCAGCCCTTGTATGTGAAAATATTTTGACGATAGGTAGAGAGATCGATTTTACAAAACATTTGCTCTCAATCCTGATGAACATTACAAAATTCTCTTGATAGCTCCAGAACTGGCACCGATGCGAACACCTGCAGCAGCAGGAGGCTTGTGGGACATCCACCCCGACAGTTCAGGACCTCTGTGGATGAACTGTAAGGACTAGGACTTGGGGAGAGGAGGAGGAAATAAAAACAAAACGGGGTTTCTTAACATTGTCCTTGGGCTTGAGCAACGTTGCTGATTGGCCAACTGTTATTTTTTTCAATACCGGATGGCTGGAGTCTAAGCAGGCATTGTGATGACCTCAAGGATCCGGCGCAGTCTGTGTCTGTGGGAGGGTGGCAGCCCGCCAGCCCCCCGTACATCATTCGTGGGTTGCTGTTTCTGACAGGCGGTGTTAGTTATTGTAAATGAGTGATGCTGCCTGTAACTCACCTTTAAATCTCACCTCGCAGGCATCGGAATTTTACTTGTGTGCGCAAAGGCATCCCCATCGGCACGTGCCCACCTACGCTCACCTGCAAAGTGCTTGTCACTGCCTTGACTTACCTTGATGTGATTGACGATAATTAGGTTTCAGCTGCCTTCTGGTGCAGAAATACACACCACCACAGCGTAGCCAGTTCTGCTCCCGCAGTCGTGCCTCTGAAAGGCTATCGATTCACGCTTTTACATTTTTAAAAGGTCACGGCAATAATTCCACCTGAATTGTGCTAAGTGAAAATAGTTTGCAGAGGTAATATGGTTCCTGCTCACTTCCAGTGTAAACAAAAGCCAGTGTTTTTTCTTATTGTTTCTATTATATTTTAATTACATTTATTTGCCTCACTCTCACTTCATATCAATGAACTATGTGTAAAGTTGTAAGGCAAGTGACCTTCAACATTATATGACTCTTGGTCCTGTGCAGAGATATTTTATTTTTCTATTATGTAAGATGTGCTGGAAGCGCTTATCATAATACGGTGCTGACATTAAAAATTAAAAGCGTAAGAATAAAAATTGCCGTTTTCCCCTTGTCCTGTCATATATCTGTCCATTTTAATAAGACAAAAATATCTACAGCTCTATGACTATGGTATTAAATGTGCTTACTTTTTAGTAAAATATCACTGTAAGTTAAACAAACAGCCTTCTCTGGCTTGACTGGGAACAGATTGTTCCCACAAGCTCGTTTGACTAACAAGCTATATAATGCAATGAGTTAACTTATTAGAATACGTAGTTACTGCAGCCCGAGTGCCCTAGAAAGATGACAAGAAGCTATGGATGCTGTGGCATAAATTATTTCAATAGCTGCGCTGCAATTAGTGACTATATTCTGTCTGGTTTATGGGACTTGCAACCAGGGCTAAACTCATGAAGGAGGAAGAGAAGGTAAGATTTTACACATGGAATGAGCCCATCTTCCTGTCTTTCTATAGGATTTTTTCCTCTATGTTTCCTTTGGTTTAAATTATGTTACTGTGTCATTCATGTACACCAATAGAGTGCTTAGATTTTCTACCAGCACAGCTTTATGCCTCCACATGGAGCTACTGAAGAGCAGGACTGAATGTTCCCACCTTGCACCATGGGCTTTGCCAGGGTGGTGTCCTGTGTATGAGAGTACTTGGAAAAGGATTTTCCTCCTAATCATATTTAGCATTAATGGTAAGTGATATATGCAGAGATGGAAGCTTAAATGTACTACGTTCCCATGTGCCTCTGTTCAGTCCCACTACTGTTGCCATAATTCACTCCACAATTGATTGTTAATTTACTTTAATACATGTGTCTGTAGAAAGTGGAGCTGATAAATAGTGAGAAAGTATGTGACAGGCTATCTAACCTTCTTCATCTAGATGAAACACTACAGAGCTGAAATCCATTCATGCTCCCTGAACACAATGGTGCATTCTGGTTTTTTATTCGTAGTGTTGTAAATTTGTCAGCCTAATGGGATACTTTGTAAGACGTTTTCCTTTTTAAGTGCTTTAATGGGAGTAGGTATTACATTGATCCAAAATCTAACCTAACATTTCATATTGCGGAGTCTCAGTTGTGCAGTTAGCTGCATAGAAGTCAAGAAGTGTTTTGTTCTTCCCTTTATTTTAAGCTGAATTTTGCCAACCTGATACTCAGCTTTCTGTTTATATGTGGAATAAAATCAGCATACAGTTTGGCCACCAAATTCCAAGGTTGTACTCTATTTTCATCCAGTAGAACACAAGTGGAGACGGTAAATAGGCAGAGCACACAGCCAAACCTGTAGCTTTTTTCCCCTCTTTCCCTGAAATGGAAGGGCTGTGACAGTGGATATGAGATAGCCACACTAGGATTCACCCAAAGCCCATTGAGGCCAGCAGCCTCTTTTTTGACAACTGCGACACTGACAGACCGAGATCTATGCAGATATCCAGTGATACTTCCCTAAAATATTCCCCGGCAGCCACTGATTTGCAGGTCAAGTACTTTTTAAGCAGAAGTAATGGCTCTATATTTAGTACCACTGATGGATTTCTCTTCCCTGAATGCATAAAGTGAACTCACTTACCCAGTATGATGGGTGGAAACAGTTTACAGTGCGAACATTTATGATCAATCTTATGAGCTCTTGAATGTTGGATATTTGAGTTGAATAAGGCTAGTATTAGGTTTGATATGGCCACAGCCATATACTAGCCAAAAAAAATTGTGTTTAAAGGCCAAGGGGCAGTTCTGTACCTGACAAAAATGGTTAGTCAATAGAAGTCCTACTCTGAGACAGACATGGAAATGCTGAGATGCAGTCAGGCATATATGCTTTTTGCTGAGCTGAATTGTGATGCAAAGAACATCTGCCTTGCATGTCAACATCATTGTGGCATGTTATAGGTTAGGATTATTACTGCTGCTCAAATACTCTGATTTCTCCAACCTCCCAGCATTGTTCCTGATTTAGGAAGAGAAGCATTTCACCAAAACTATCTATCAGTGAATATGAAATACTCTGGGAAATGCTGGATTAGGTGAAAATGGCACAAGATGGAGACTTGTAAAATCAGTAAACCCGAGTGCCTTGTGAGGAACCCGACAAACCTCAGCCACAGAACGAACTTACCAAGAGTGCAGGGAGTCGTGGGAACCCTCTGAACTGTAAAGTGCTTTTTGTCACCCCACATGGTCCTGTGCCACCTACCATCCTGGGACTGACCATGTAGAACTCAGATAATGCACCCACAGCCTGGAACACGTAATGATCTGTGCCGCTGCAGCTCGGTGCTCAGAGCCCAGGCTTTTCCCAGCCCCTTTGTCCTACATCCACATGCTGGGTTTCCTCTAAGGAGGACTGCATTTATTCCAATAAAATCTATCAATCTGTGACATTGTTTATAACAGGGAGAAAAAGTCAACATCAGAAATCTTTTCTATACCGTATAACCTTTGAGATTTATCACAGCCTGGATTTCTCTGAGGGTTGACAGTAAGGTGGCAGAATGAGCTGCCTCATGATTTCTTTTTTTGTTGTTTATTGGTTCCCTGTGGATGAAAAGACTCTATAAATAATAATCACTGATTCAGACCAGTACAACTGTTAAAGACACTTAACCTGCTGGCTATAACCATTTTCTGAAGTGGCATTTTCCTCCCTAGTTAATAGGGGGGCACTGGTGTTGCTGGAAGAAAGACAGCAGAAGTTTGGAGCATGTTGGTTGTGTACTTGGTGAACTTCTGCTGCAGAGAAATGTCAAGGTCAGAACATGATTGAAGAACCTTCTTCCTCTCTTGAAGTCAGTGTTCCTGTATGATATTGTTTTCCACTGTAGAAGGTTCTCTTAAAAATGAGGTTGAGATCCCTAAAGAAATTGCTTCAATCAGCAACAGTGCTTAATGACTGTTAATGGGAAGTGGAGATAGGATAGTAAGTGTTACTTTGATTAATAAGAGAACTGCAGAGAATTTAAATTGTGCCACTGATGGATTATTTTCTTCAAGCTTGATAAGCGCTTCTCATTTGTTCTTAAATTTGGTCAATACTGTTAAAGACAGCAAAATGAAGTATAATTAATTCTATTACTGCTACTCAGACCTAGAGTTACTGGGAAACAGATTGCGATGCAGACAACAGTGTTAGGTAACACTTCTGACAGGTTTATCATATGAGGACCTGTCAGTCCTCAAAAGTAGAGAACCTTTTCTCCTCCACAGTTAGAAAACACCCAGCACTAGTTACCTTTCTTAGCCTGTGTTTGTTGTTATGAATCTGCCACAGAAATATTCACAGAAAAGAAAGTAGCTGATTCTGAAGTATATGGACAAAACAAACGACTCCAGTTTATTTCTCACCTGATACATGGGGACATCATGGTTGAGTTTTGTGTATATCGCCACAGATACTGAGTTTGCAGTATTAGCACTTACATAAATAACTTTGTTGAGTACAGTATTGTGGTACGAGGCCCTACGAAAGTGTAGGACATTGAAACACTTGGGAGGGAGGGTAGAAGTAAGTTTTTTCCACTTGAAGATAATAAAGCATTTTATTTGCAGACCCTGTATCCTGCGAATTTAATCCCTCTGCATGCTGTTAGGATCCAGCACAGTGAATAAGACATTTATTACAATACTGTTTTTCCCAAAGATATTCTCTGTTTTATAACTATGTGTATTTATTACCAGTCTTGAAATTCAGGTTGTAAATACCCTATGGTTAATATGACCTGTGGAATAAATAATTATATTATAGCTCCAGGCAAGTCCTAGTTGTGTTTGGCATTGGCAAACACAGTAGTCATCCCTCAGGAAAGCTCCCACATGTGTTTAAATGCTATCCTGAAGGGAAGCTTTTCTTCATTTGGAGCAAGGAGTCACTGACATCTGCAGAGGTCATCACATGCATTTGCACATCTTGCATCTCCTGCCACGGTGGGACGTGGTCCTGCTGAGGATGGGAAGTGCTAATCTAATATAGGTATTTAGTGAGAAGCTAGCACAGACTCCATGCTGGTGTACACATAAATTATCATTATGCTTTCATATGAACCTATCTGTATGATACAAAAAGTAGGGGAAATGTACTGAGAAATGCAGTTGATTTAGAAACCTTTGTGTCAGTTCTGAAATCAGATTTTAGCAAAAGGTGGGTAGCAGCTCATCCATTCTGCCATCTTGGAAGAAACCCAGGCTATGTGCAAAGGAATAGGGAAACTGTTCTGTGCTTTCATTAATGGTAGCTGCAATTATCACTTAATTTAACAGGCTCTCCCTACTTCAAAGTCCATGCTTCTCCAATTCTGGCTGCAGAAAGTAATTGTGTGAGTTATTTCGAATTAATTTGAAACCAGAGTGTGTTGGCTAATTGTATAGTTATAAAATGAGTGAAGGTCTAATTCTGTTATTAAAAATGTAAAGGTTATGTATTATGAATAAAGGGTTCATTCTCTTCCAAGGATATTCCATAAACATAATTTCTAAAAGAACTGCAAACATAGAAAATGTATTCCAGGCATGAATTTGGGTGCAATGATCTGTACTCTAGAGTGCAAAAATACATTAAAAGCCTCAGGTGGAAGGTCACGTTTAAAATCTAAAAGGACAAACCAAAAAGCAGCGACAACTCCTTTGTCTCTGAAGGTCCCTGTTTATAGCTTGGCTGGCATTCTGGGCAGCAAAGGGAGCAACTGAACAGCTTTCATTGGCTTGACTTGTTTGCAAATTCTTGGAGGCGGCTCACAGGGAATGTGCAGAGTCCAAGTACTAATGGTCTTTGCAGAGTGGTGTGTGTGTGTGTACCCAGCAATGCATTTTTGCCACATATTTTAAGGAGAAGGCTCTTGGATCAAACCAGAAGCCTCGTGTGTCACTCCTCTTTCTACAGAGAACCATTTGTCTAGGTGAGTCAGCAAATTTTTGAAAGATGGCAGCCGACATCATATATTGCCTCTGTTGCACCAAAGACAACGGAACTTTAAATCTTAGATATTATCTAAGATAACACCTAATACCTTGACAGGCTGAGGGAGCTGGGGTTATTCAGCTTGGAGATGAGAAGGCTTCAGGGTGACCTAGTAGAGGCCTTCCAGTACATGAAAGGGGCCTACAATGAAAGCCGGAGAAGGGCTTTTTACAAGGGACTGTAGTGACAGGACATGGGGCAATGGCCTGAAACTGCAAGAGGGTAGATTTAGATTAGATGTAAGGAAGAAATTCTTCCCCATGAGAGTGATGAAGCACTGGAACAGGTTGCCCAAGGAAGCTGTGGATGCTCCATCCCTGGAGGTGTTCAAGGCCAGGTTGAACGGGGCTCTGAGCAACCTGGTCTAGTGGGAGAGAGGTGTCCCTGCCCACAGCAGGGGGAGTTGGAACTAGATGGTCTTCAAGGTCCTTTCCAACCTTCACCGTTCTATGATTCTATGATTCTATGATTCCATGATCTCTGTAGAAATAGCCAGAGGTTTGGAGGCCAAATAAACCCTTCTCTCTCCCAGTTTTTTCTGTTACTCCATTTTAGTGTTTATCAGCTTGATACAAAACCCCACATATGTCTGTAGGTGTGTATATTTGTTTATTGCCACAGTTCCATTGTGCATCACAATGGAAATTTTGTTGGATAACTTGTTTGTAAAGTTGATTCACAGTAGAAGAAAGGTAGATCCTATATTCTCCTTTACAACCACTATCCTCCTGAATTAGGGGCTATATATTTGAAAGATAGTGGTGCTGCAAATGTATTTTTCTGAAGGTACTTTAAGGGTGTCTTGTTTGTCATAAACTAAGGCTTCAATAATGAAAGAGAACCCTTCAGGTACCAAGAGCCCTGATTAAGGGAGGAGTACAGTTTATTACAGTTATGTGGGTACTTGGCTACCATATAAGTTTATTAAATCATATAAATTTTCAATTTACACCATAATATTCTATAAAAGATGGAGCCCACAAAAGTAAAAAGTATGCCGATTTCATTCATGGATAAATTGTATTGTTGGTTGTGCTAAAGCTGCCATTTTTGGAAGCAAGATTACTTATGCTTAAATAGTAATTTCCTGTCTCACGGTTAAATTTTGTAGAAGATAATTACAGATTGAAATTAAATGAACATGTTATAAAAGCTAGTAAAATGTCAATAAAATGTTATATATTGTTGGGAACGGGAGAATATATATATATAATTGTATAGCACATACGTATGGGCTTTGAGTCTATGTTCATTGTGAATATAGTTTTGTCAAAACCAAGTTATACCATCCTGGTAAGGCATGTTTGAGCTTTGTTCTATTGCAGGGAGGGGAAATTACTTGGTTTTAGATCTTGTTTTCCATAATACTTCTGATTTACATAATATATTATAATGGTTTTCTTAATGCTTGCAAAGTCAAGATGCAAAGTCAGCCAAAGTTCATTTTTCCTGTTGGAATCAGACCTTATTCTTTACCTGCACACTTCTGAGAGTTTTCAGTCAAATGAAGACAATTTTATCCCTATTTGTTCTCTTTGTTTCAGCCTACCCAGGAGATCATAACATTTCTTAGCATACCAGAAAATACTCAGGGCATGCCCAAAGCTTGTGTTACTGTAACTGTATTGCACATTTTTCAGTGGGCTAGATTTTAGAGGTGGAGTTGTACTTGCAGATTTTGCACTGCGAGGAAGAACATTTCTTTATTCCTTTTTGCCAGGGGGCCAATCTGAGTTTCACCTTTTCCTGCCTGCTCCTTGCTGTTGTATTTTGCCATCATAGGCAAGACTTGGCAGGAGTATTCCATTGGTACAGTGAGTGAGGTGAGTGGTGCACCATCAAGAAATGGAAAAGGAGTAAAGCATTGTTTTTTAAGTAAAAATGAGTTTAAATAAACAGAGAGAGTGAACGAGCATGTTTGGAAATGCTGTTTTGAGGTTGGGCAGAGCTAGACTTGGGCTTGAATTGAGCAAGGAGCTGTCAGCAGCCTTGGAGATGATGGTTTTGTCTGCTCAAGCTGCTTTCAGCAGAGTTCTGGCATCTGTTGGATTGGAGTGCTGGCCCCAGAGGAGATGACAGAGAAGACAAAGCCAAGAAAAAGATATGGTCAAAATTTCAAGAGCAGTTGGGTGGTTTTGCTGTCATACTGTCAGAACTCAGCATCTGGGAGAAACTAACAGAGCAGCAGAAGTTCCTGTCACCCTCCTGCTTGACAGAGAACTATTTTCATTCTATGATTCTATGATTCTATGATTTTCTTGTTGCTTTATTGCCAGTTTTGCCCTTAGATAGCTGTGCCTCACATTCACAGCCACAGTGTAGGACACTCAAGCCTTATAATGCTTTTAAATTAATGAGGGTGCAGTGGAGGAGCACAGGATACATCACGCAGTTTCCAAAGGGCTTTCCGTGTCATTTATAGCTTGTGATTCATAAGGAATATCTCCTTTTGCGTAGCTTGACCATAGCTCACCACCATTTTGGAGCAGGCTTGAGAATGTTATCATGATTGGCTTGCTAGGTGAAAGGCTTTTCTATTTAGCTTTTAATAGAGCAAAAGTGACTCTAAATTTGTTAATATTCTTTAGGTTATATAGGACAAATTACAGATAAGTGAATAAGTAATGAAATTTGTAATGAGAATTTCTCAAGTATGAAATGTTGGCGCAAATTAATTGCGGGATTTTACAGCTATTATAGTTTATATCATAAATGCAAAAATGACTAGGGCTTTTTAATTACAGTAGGAACACACTAAATTTTTATGGAGTGCCATTTTGTTAAAGAGGTACTTTAAGCATTAGAGCAAATGCCATCCATAACAGTGAGCCCAGATATCTGTGCCACATCAAATAAATATGCTATTGCTATGAAATTGTTCCTCAGATACTGTAACTGACACACAGACTAATGAGAAGTCTCTTTTCACACCTTCAGTTTACTGTGTCTTTTTCTCTTGGTCATTCTTTTTTCTTAATTACTGTGTGTTTGCAGAGGGCTACAGCAAATCCCTCAGAAAAATATACAGAGTTTTTGCACTTACCCTTCAAAGCAGCACTGTGAATAGCAGAATGTTAGTGTCTCAGTAGAAGTTAATATTGTTGTGGAGGGGAGGTGGAAGGATGGGTAAATGCTAATTCTTAATAAATATTTGATGTGTAGAGAAATCTAAACCAGTGGAAACTCAAAGAAATCTTGTTACTTGGTGGAACGCTTTCCACACTAAGACAGAGATGACTCGGACTCAAAAACTAGCAGGCAGATTTAGCAAGGAAGCCCATCCGAAGCAATGTCTTACTGTTGTTTTCCTTTGAAACAAGAACTCTACGTATCATCTACTATGCTGCTTATCTAGATGTTTCTCAGAGCTAGGAATATGTTTTTAATATGTCGTGGCATGCTATACTCCTCCCTGGTGATGCTGTGTTAAGCTTTCCCCTTCCTTGCACAGCTGCTCTCAGAGCTCACTGGCTGGACCGTAGTGGATGCTGCAGATCCTCCTCCGCTTGCGTGTAGCTCCGAGGGTCCCCCTGAGCGTCTCCTTCTCCAGCCAATAAATATGTTCCGCTCTCAGGCTGATGGTTTTGCTTGAGCACATGAGACTGCAAACTCACGTCCTTTTTCAGTGCCTCCTCAAACACACACCGTGTCACAGACTGCTTCCCCAGTTAAGGTCTCTAATCCATCACTCACAGTTCCTTAAGGGGATTAATTAATTTTAAAAATGGTTGTGTTTCTAGGTATGCTAAACGTCCTCCCTCAAGGACAAATGCTCATCTCTCCATTTGCACATCTCTCTTGCTTCATTTTATTGGAGTGGCAGGTATTATGCCTTGTATTATACAATCCCAAAACTGTGCTTGTGAGGAATTGCAAATGAATTTATCAGAGAGGTTGCTCATAATTAGTTGGTATCCTTTTCCTGAAGGTGAGTCACCCTGGAGTGGAGATGGCATGGAAATACGCTGCCACTGCATTCAGAGGTGGGTAAGAAATCTCCGTGAAAACAAGAAACGAGAGGGTGCTGGGGCTTAAAAGTGCTGGATTTTGCCTTCAGCTCTGGCACTGGTTGGACTAATGTCCCCTTTTTTGTCCTCATAACTCATTTCATTACCTGCAGGTTTTTAGCGTGACCTGCTTTGTCAACCATATTCCAAAGTTATGATAGAAACGGTGCCATAAAGGTGGCTTCTGTCCCCAAGACAGCAATGCTCAGAGGAAAGTTCTCTTCCATGGCTAGATGACCATGATGCTCATTCAGTGCTCATTGTTTGAAGGCTGGCACATCCTAAATGCTGCTGAATGACATTTCTTTTGCTAGATCAAGGCTTTGAGCTGAGCTTTTTTTGTTCATTCTTTTCCGTTGTAGACTGAGAAATCTGTCACCAAGAGGCCACTGTTGCATTTAATATATCACTAGGGTGGGAAGCTGAGATCAAGTTACATGAGCTTAACTTGGTGAAAGTAGGGCAACAAAATATCCCCTGGGAAAAAGGGTTGAGCATCTAGGTCCTAATCCACATGAAATTAGAGGAATTCTTCACTTTCTCTCTTTGTTCCTTAACTACCTTAAGTGTTACTTACCTGCCATTTGGGTGTAAAGAACAACTAATGTTGTTGGAGGGGTGACCAGTGACTCTGACTGAGCCTGGTCTGGGCCAGCTGTACTGAGCAGTGAGAGAGGTTGTATTCACTTCAGAGAATTCCTGTGAAACATCTCTTCTCCACCAAATTGTGATATCACAATTCAGTAAAACCATGCTACAATAGGGCTAGGATTAATCTAGCCAAATGAGATAAGCAATAGGAAAATAGCTAAACAAAAAACCACACCCAGATTACATTTGCATTTTTACTTATCATTGCCTGAAATGTGTACCTCATCAGCCAGCTCCTGAAGGATCTTGTTCCTTTCCATATAAATACAGGAAAAGAATACATATTCTTGTCAAATTACATTGAAATAGGATAAAGAGAGATGGCTGCTGGAATGCTCTCATTTTAAATGAAAGGCTTTATGTTTACACAAAAACCACTCTTGGAAAAAAAGTAATTTTGCTAATGAGATATTCCCCCATCTCCTGGGGAGCTTTTCATTGCTAAGGCACTGTTTCAGATCCGGCACAGATCTACAATAAAAAGCAATAACAGCTAGCTCAAAGGAGTTAATGGTCGAGGTAGCTCTCCAGTGGCAGAGCCCGCGCAGTGCACCCACCACACCAAACGACAGTGATGCACAGCATCAAAATGACCAGCAGTGTTGGATGAGCAGCTTGAACCATGTGAAGTGTGAGCTCAGTGCTCACCCATGGAAATGGGTGCTCTTAATGAATACATATCTCTGCTTTTATATCTAAGGTAGCTACCAGACCTGTTGCTCAACGGGGAGTTGACAAATCCCAGAGCACTCTAATTACCACTGGTTTTTTTTCCTCCGGAGTCCTGGGATCACCCAACTGGTTGTAACAGATTAGATGCCCTACTAGAGACTGGACCCCTCAGAGCTGCAGTGAATGAGACTGTTGAATTGCAGATGTATTGCAAGGCAGTGCAAGAGTAAACCATGTGTTAAAATCTTAAGTACAGCAATCACACAGAGACCTGAAACTTTAACTTGAGGCATTTGGTCAGACTATTGCCTGACCCCTTTCCCTGGCCAACCTTGGATGGCCACATTAGAGAAGTTAAGGACTACGTAGGCTTGACCACTCAGCAGTGGTGCTCCAAGACAGTCTTTAAAAAGGCAGACATTTGTTCTGCTGCTGCCTTGTTGAACTGTTCTGTGGAGAACCCTCTCAATCCAGCTGCTGGTGCCTTTCATGGCTACCAATTAAATTTTTATACTATGTCTTATAACCATAAATACACTCTACAGACTTGGACATAATTCCTCTGCCACTTTAACTGCTTTTCAAAGCCCTTTTCAGCAGGCTTATCTTTGTTTTGTTTGTGCTGATTAAAAGGTAAGATATATTTTTTAGTAGGGTAAGTAGTACCAGAGAGCACGCTTCACATAAAAGAAAAAAGAAATGCAGTCAAACCTTTGTTACCCAAGTTGAGTAGGAGACATTGATTTAATTCAGCTAACCATAGTTTCAAATAATTAATGAGATTTTCAGGCTACTGAATACAGCAGGGGCCATGAGTTTGGTCTGAGCAGGTAAGGTTTTTTGGATAATCAAACCTCTCACTACATGTAAGCAAAATAGCATAGGAGAAGATCCTTAGCAAAAAGCTAAAAGGCTAAAAACTGGGACTTGAAATTAAATATTTCTCTATAAGTATTTCTGAGACTCAGTGGGCCAAAAATAGCCTGGAGACAGTAAAAAAGAACAATACCATCCCTCTGGGCAGACTCCATCCTGAATGTGCCAGCATGACTGAATATTTCCACAGAGATTCTGATTCCCTGCAAAGAAGATTTCACTTTTCCTTTCTTTGTAGTGCAGTTTATTTGTCTCTCTGGACCGTTCCTGCCCCCCCCCCCTCATAACCCTTAATTGTTTGTTTCCCCTGAAAACAGTGAAGAGAGCCATATTGCACCATAAAAGTAATGTCATGTGAGTTCCCATCCCATCAGCTCTCCCTGACTGCTGAGTCATGCCTGAGTAGTTTTCAAGCGCTACTACAGCTTTAGAAGACATTTCACAGAAACCCAGATGATTTATAGAAAAGAGGTAGCCTTTTTCCACACCACATGGGCTCTGTGGTTTTGAGATGATCTCTGTTCACTGCTGTAAATGGGAGGAAATCTGGAGCTGGTCATGACTACTGTGGAGGGCAGAGACTTGTTTTAGGAGGGGTGTAGGAGCACCTTTTGACAGTCCACCAGTGCAAAGTAGTTACAACAGTTTACCAGGAGGCTGCGGTGCCCTGGAGAAGCAGAGATGGTTGTGATGGTAAGAGCAGCTGCTGTGTAGTGATGAACTGTATCAAGGGAAGGAAATCATTGGTTCCAAAATGATAAAGTAGGCTTTAATTGTCCACGTCCCAATGCCTAGGGGAGCACTGCCAGGGAAACTAGAGCAGACGGAAATGCTGCTGACATTAGAATAATGTGCTGCATGTGAAACCACTGCAGAAACAGTTAAATGGCGCCTTTGCCAAGGCCACAGAGTGAAATGTTACTACACCATGGGGCGGATTAAAATATGCATTTTCTCCTAATTGAGCACAGCGGACTCAGCTGGAGGTCCTGTCAGGAGAAGAAGAATAATTTGTCACAGCAAGAAATGTATAACTTGACAGAGCATCTATTAGGCAGTACAGTAAAAATTAAAGTAGAACTTGTGCAGGTTTTCTTCATGCTCCAAACTGTTTGGTACAGGCACCCACATGCTGTAAGTAAACTTCAGACATGTTGGCAGTGGACCGACCTGGCTGTACGATGCTCACTACTCTTGTGGCTATCGTATCGTGATGATGAGAAGGTTAAAACCTGTAGGGATCATCTGTCATTAGAAAGCCCCCATAAACAGCAATCATCCTTTTCCCACAGTGCGATTAATTGGGTAGAGTCAGCAGACCTCTGTAACAGTTTCTTTCAGCACACTTGGAAAAAACATTTATGGAGGTAGCAAGGTAGTGCCATGAGGATGAAGGTAAGTCCAGTAAAAAGCTGGGACTGATCCACCATCAAGAACAATATCTTCCTCCTTTGATAAGTATCTGCTTGTGAGAAGTGCAAAAAGGGCCTCCATAAAGATGTCTGTAGGGCAGGGCTACTCCTCAGCCTGTGAATTCTCTCTAGCCATTTCTTTCCTCATCTCACTTTTTTTAACATGTATTTATAATTTTCAGGGACACATGTCCTGGCTTGGCTGCTGCTTTTTGCTGACTCAGCCCACCAGATTCCAGCCCAGAAAGATGTGCCAAGCACAAAAAGCCCAAAACTCTGCTCTGGCAAAAAAACTATGCTCTATCCTGTAGCAGGGACTCTGTGTGTCAGTCACTGGGTTTAGATATGAAAACACGTCCATGCTGTCCTCACCCTTCAGCCTTTGCAGTGCTTTATGTAGTCGTGATGCCCAGAAGCCCAAACATTAGCTCTTGCCACTGTTCTGCAGGACTTCACAGAATCCCACACTGAATCTAAGGGGCAGGTCCCAGGACTGAGTCCCACAGAAGCAACCTGTCACATCCATCTATGAGCCTGTGTGGCAGCTAAAACCAAGTAACTTCTATTCAGACACTTGCTTTTTATCTCCTTGAAAGGAAGAGCTCTGACTGACAGGGTAATTCATCATTTACCTGATGCACGAGGAAGTCGCTTGAAGGAGCAGAGCCACACACGTTATTTTCACTCTGGTGGTGGTACATGCCCTTTGTAAGATCAAATGTTTTTAAAAGTTTCTATAACCTTAAAAAATAAATTCTGGATTCTCTAGGAAGATATTATTGGGAATCTTTGTCACATGCTGCAGTGCTTTGAAGTGACACAGTGGGCAGCCATTTCCAGCATGTGTATACTAGTAGTAGGAGGAATGAATAGGCTGGGAATTCTCCAGTGACATTGGCAGGTAGCACTGGAGAGATCAAACAACTGGTAAAGGACTGGAAAGAATCCCCATGCCTTGCATGAGTGGTGCAGGTCACTGCTGCCCACGTAATTTAGCTTCCAATGTGGTCACAGGGCTTCTCTGAGGCCAGGTGCTGGGATGCTGTCTGGGGAACACCTGCCTTCACCAAACTCAGCCTCTCAATGGGATTGTAATGAAAAATTCACTCAGATTTTACAGGTAAGGCATCTGATTTTGATTATTGTACTTGGCCATGGGTTCAGTGTTCCCAGGAGCACCTGATGAAGTAGTCACCATAGTCCAGTCACTGTGGTCAGGAGGCTTTGCCTGTAACTGCTGAAGTTCGTAGCCTATGGCATAACATGCCAGGTCTCAGCCACCTTGCAGGAGAAACCCTGAATCCATCCTGCCCGACAAAGTGATATGGGTACCCACTGTTACGCATTGGTGCGCTCAGTGTAAGTGATAATTGAGGTCTAAGACTCTGCTGTGCTTATTTTTGTAGTTATTACGGTCACATCCAGAAACCTGAGTCAAAGTTCAATACCTCCTTGCACTAGTGACTACACAAATATGATATAAACCACTAAAGGGGCTAGTGCTCACGCTCAGTTTGTGTGATTGCTCCTGTTTGCACTCACAGCAGAGCACTGGGATTGTGTGATGGGAAGTCTGTGCTCCCTGTCTGTGTGGTATCTGTTCTGCAAAGGCCAGCCTCAAGCTTTTACTTCTCCTAAGCATCAACTTCCCTGATATACTGGGGTAGTCAATATATAAAGTTATTGTTCTCCTCCTCACCCATTTCTGCTAACTCTGCTCTTTCCAAATGACCATCTGACAGACATTATGACATATAAATAAAATCTCAAAGATGGTGCTTCCTCCCCTTACGCTGTTTCTGAATCAGATTATGGTCATTTAGACCAAACTTCCATGCTACAAGCAGTTAAGTGTTTTGATATTTACCAGTATTGTATCTAACATGATGTTAGTGTAGAGCCTGGGACTGCTTGCTGTAGTAATTTGTCCCTTTCATGCAAAGATAGCTTTTGTGTATTGTGTTGTGTATTGCGTACTGTATGATGGGAGGCTGAGGAGTATTACGGAGTGTGTGAGAGAGATTGACTGGTCGACTCACTCCTTGAGAGAAAGGAAGCACGTTGAGGCTCCACATAAATCAGAGGATCCCCTCCCTTCTTGTCACCAGGCAGTAGGAGGGGACCTCAGAGAAGGGGGGGAATGGAAACAGGTCCCTGCTTGGGGAAGCAAGAGGAGGTAATTGGGAGCAGCCAACATGGCTTTCCCAAAGGCAAATCATGTCTGACAAACTTGGTGGCCTTCTACAATGGTGTTACAGCGTCAGCTGATAGAGGAAGTGCAACTAATGTCATCTACCTGGACTTGTGCAAAACATTTGATACTGTCCCATATGACATCTTGGTTTCTAAACTGGAAGGATATGGGTTTGATGGATGGCCCACTTGATGGATAAGGAACTGGCTAGATGGTCACAAAGTGTTGTGATCAATGGCTAAGTGTCCAAGTGGAGACCAGCGACAAGTGGTGTCCTGCAAGGGTCGATGTTTAACATCTTTGTTGGCGACATGGACAGTGGGACATAGTGCACCCTCAGCAAATTTGCTGATGACATCAAACTCAGTGGAGTGGCTGACACACTGGAGGGAAAGGATGCCATCCAGAGAGGACCTCGACAGGCTTGAGAGGTAGGCTCATGCCAACCGCATGAAGTTCAGCAAGGCCAAGTATAAGGTCCTGCACCTTACACTTCGAGGCAATCCCAAGCACAAATACAGGCTGGGCAGAGAGCAGATTGGGAGCAGCCCAGAGGAGAAGGACTTAGTTAAGTGTGTTAGTTGACATGAAGCTCAACATGAGCTGGCAGTGTGCACCTGCAGCCCCAAAAGCGAACCGTGGCCTGGGCTGCATCAAAAGGAGCATGACCAGAAGGTCGAGGAAGATAATTCTCCCCCTCTGCGCTGCTCTGGTGAGGCCCCACCTGGAGTGCTGCATCCAGCTCTGGAGCCCACAGTGCAAGAAGGACATGGATCTGCTGGAGCAGGTCCAGAGGAGGGCCACGAAGATGATTAGGGGGCTGGAGAACCTCTGCTATGAGGACGGGTTGAGGGAGCTGGGGTTATTCAGCTTGGAGAAGAGAAGGCTCCAGGGTGACCTAATAGCAGCCTTCTAATACATCAAAGAGGCCTACAGAAGAGATGGAGAAGGACTTTTTACAAGGGCCTGTAGTGATAGGACAAGGAGCAATGGCCTGAAACTGTGAGAAGGTAGACTTAGATTAGATATAAGGAAAAAAATTCTTCACCATGAGAGCGGTGAAGCACTGGCACAGTTTGCCCAAGGAAGTTGTGGATGTTCCATCCCTGGAGGTGTTCAAGGCCAGGTTGGATGGGGCTCTGAGCAGCCTGGTCTAGTGGGAGAGAGGTGTCCCTGCCCACAGCAGGGGAGGTTGGAACTAGATGGTCTTCAAGGTCCCTTCTAATCTTCACGATTCCATGATTCTAAGATTCTATGACAATTTGAAACTCTTCTAATGGCGTGTTCTCCTAGTTTTTCATAATAAGAGGTATAACAAAATCCAAACATTAATGTGAGCGGCAGACACAATTTTAGTCACCATAGGTCCTTTTTTTTCAGGTCTTACAAAAGTGATTTTTGACTTAGCCTGTTTCTGGGTTTTACTGAAGCAATCAGTTCTTATTTCTTTTCAGTCTACTTCATCAGTTAATGAGAATTGCTACCTCACCACCTTTTACATTTTCTTTTTAAAATAATGAATATCTTTCAATGCCTATGTTTGAGGCAAGATTACTATTCCAATGTGTCTCTGTTTTTATTGTAATATCCTTTTCTTTTGTTCTGCACCAGATATTCTACTTCCTATATGTATTTGGTCTTAATGCACAGCATCTCTCTTGATTTTCTCTGTTTTAATCCAGTTTTAAATAGCAAATTTCATTAAATGTATCACACATTTATTTCTCTCTTCAATATTATTCCCATATTCTCTTGCTGCCTATTCTTCTCCCCTTCTGTGTCCTATTGCATATTGCAATAATCTCTTTTATCTGTTTTTTCTTTTTTCCTGTGTTAGAATCCGGCATGGAGATTAAGTGAGTCTCCTAAGCCTCTCCCCTCTGTTTCTAGTTTAAAGCTCTTATCAGTCGTGCAACTGCAATCCTAGGAGATATCCACATGGAGTCCATTCCCAAGAGCAGTCCTCATCCTGTGAACCCCTTTTTGGGATTCATAGCACTGGAATGCATCAATGTGTTTGAGGTTCATAGCACTGGCCCAAAAGCCATCAGTTTATCTTACCTCAAGTCACGCTTTTGCTGTTTGCCTGCTGAAGGGCACCTGTATCTTCATTAATTTCTACATTTTCACCTGGCAGCCATCCCTGATCACCTCTAAGGTGACTATGGCAGTGTTGTCTGGCCCACCACAAAGGACAGCCAGTGGATTTTCTTTCATTCCAATCAGGATCTTTTTCCAGCCTTACAGGACAGCCTTGTTCCTAGCTGTCAGTACCCATTCTCTTGTCTAAATCTGACTTTGACAACAGTCTTCCCAATTGCTTTTAATAAAAATCACTGGTCACAAAGACCCGCCTCTTCTTAATGTGAACAAAAATGCCTACAGAGTCCTCTGTCTTCTCCTTTTTTCGTCCAACATTCTGTGGATCACCCTTCCTCTTCCTTTGACTGTTGCCTCTTTCTCTCAGAAAGTTATCAAGTCTGACAACTCTTGTCTCCATCACTTGTTTAAATATCCTTCTGAGATCCACTTACATCTCAATATCACAGTACTTAGCTGCTTGTTTTGGAAAACTGTATTTGTGTTATCTTCCTTCTAACCTAGACCAAGCCAACCCTCTCCAACAACCACAAGATATCTACCAGGGCGGGCTGCAGGTGTGAAGCTAAAGGGAAAACTGGACTATGCAGTCAGGACTGCACTTAAAAACAATGTTAATGAGTGGGCTGGGGGGTGAGGAGTCGAATACTTTTGCTTTGCTCTGTTGTTTCAGTGTCAGCAGGAGTAAAAAGTACTAAAATTTTATTTCAGACACTAAATCAAACAAATGTGTTATATGAAGAGTTCAGGAATTAAAAATCTAACAATACGTCTTGAAAATGTTTTTTAAAACATTCCATTTCAGGATCTGAATTATTTTATGTATTTGTGTTCCTCTCTGTTATTAAAAAAAGTCTGCTTGATTCTAAGAAGCCTGGTTTTGATTCCTGTGATCCTATTATCTGTTGTCTGCATCACCACAGTCCATTGTACAGGAATGAGGTCTCACAAAGATGTGATTATTACTTTGGGTAGGGGTAGAATCAAATCCTGCTCCCATTATGTTCTTCCATGACAGTGAAACAAAACACAGAAGGAATACTGACAGAAGGCATGCTTGCAAAGGAACTAATCTGTGGAATATAATAATTATTATTAATATGACATTACTACTTTTCAGGTTGTTTCAATAGTTATGTATTTCATTGACAGTGTCAAAATATTGACAACATGATAAATATTACATGCATCCTAGCCTGACACGAATCAGCAAAACATTGCACAACCTTATTTTATTTCATTTTTTTTTCTTTTTTTGTCCTTTCTAACATTTTTTCTTTTCTCCTTCTTCCCTCCTCCATCTTAATCCCTACTCACAACATTAAATAGTTTGGTTGTTTGAGACTTGTTTTCTCTAACATTTTTGCTTGTGCATGCATGTGTTTTTAAAAGTGTAGCTCCCACTTTATGCTGAATTGAATTACACAAAGGAAAGAAACTGTCCTACTTAAAAGAACACAAAAGGATTTTGCAAGGGAAGTATTTGAAGAGGTATATGTCAAATGAAATAAAGACCATTGTTAAATGTTTTTCCTCTGGTATAGTTTGAGTTCTGAAGAGAGTCTAAATTTAGACTCTGAGCAGTAGGTATGGCTTCATGTGGCATATCAAGTCCTAAATTTAGAAGAAAGATTTGCAGTGAGGAACTGGCCTGAAGAGCTTTTAGATAAATCCTGAATACTTTGTTCCTATCCTCTGAGAAATATGTTTTTTGTTGTTGCATTTTGTCATGCTGCTCATCTTTAAGGGATGGGAAAGGATGCTCCAAATTACACAAGTCAAGCAGTTTTTCCTGGTACAGCCTGGTAATGATCCAAAGCCACATGAAGTTCGCATACAATGAAAAGCTATTTTCGCTCAAGCAATAATGAGAGTGGCCTGGGCTTGAGATAGCTGCAATAGTCACATGGTAAACTCTCACCCAATGTTTCTTGGTGCCTGGGCCCAGCAGTAAGTCAAGGCTGAGGACTGTGGAGGTTGCTGCCATTAAAGGTAAAAATTCATGGGAACTGTAATATTTTAGGTATGTCATCTACCTGCACCTAAAGGAGCATCTCTTGATCAAAAGCCAAAACAAACAGCAGGAGAGGGGATCTAAGTGCTGGGTCCTGCCCTTGGGTCTCAGCAACCCTACGCAATGCTGTAAGAGTGGCTGGAAAGTTGCCAGGTGGAAAAGGACCTAGTGCTGTTGGTCAAGAGCCAGCTGAACATGGGCCAGCAGGTAGCCAAGAAGGCCAATAGCACCCTGACGTGTATCAGAAATGGTATGGCCAGCAGGATCAGGGCGGTGATGGATCGTGCCCCTGTACGAGGCATTGGTGAGGCCACACCTCGTATCCCATGTTCAGTTTTGGGCCCCTCACTACAAGAAAGACATTGAGGTGCTGGAGTGTGTCCAGAGAAGGGCAACAAAGCTGGTGAAGGATCTGGAGAACAAGTCTTATGAGGGGCAGCTGGGGGAATTTGAGTTGTTCAGCCTGGAGAAAAGGAGGCTGAGGGGAGACCTTATCGCTCTCTACAACTGCCTGAAAGGAGGTTGTAGTGAGGTGGGCATTGGTCTCTTCTCCCAAGTAACAAGTGATAGGACAAGAGGAAATGGCCTCGAGTTTCACCAGAGAGGTTTAGATTTGACATTATGAAAAGTTTCTTCACGAAAAGGGTTGTTAAGCATTAGAACAGGCTGCCTAGGGAAATGGTTGGGTCATGATCCCTGGACATATTTAAAAGATGGATAGATATGGTGTTTAGTGACATAGTTTAGTGGTGGACTTGGCAGTGTTAGGTTAACTGTTGGATTCAGTGTTCTTAAGGGTCTTTTCCAACCTAAATGATTCTACAGTTGTGATTCATTCTCAGCCACAAACCTTCTTCATCCAGCTTTCAGGCAAAACATCTCTGTTTTTGTTAGTGCCACATCTCCCAATACGTGCTTGAGCAATGTCCTTTTTGCCCTTCGTCTCCTGTTTTTCTTCAACTTTTCTCACACATGACCCTCACTGAAAAAATACCTGGTGACAACTCCTAACTCCAGAGTTACTGCTTGAACATACCTTTGTGCTGTGAGTCTAAGTCTCAAGGGTGAGTGAGATCATGCTCCTCTTGGAACACCTCACAGCAGAGGTGGCACCACAGCCTCATTCTGGAGCAGGAAACGGAGGCACAAAGCAGCAATGCACCTGGCCAGTGCCTGTGGAGCCAAGAGCAGATACAAAGTGTCTCAAATCCTTACCTCTAGGGCCACCATGCCTCATTTGTGTCATCTGTCTGGGCAGTAAGGGGGCTGTAGGGCAGGCAGGGACCTGTGAAGCTCTGTAGGAGGATGGAGTCCATTTCTAAGCTGTTCTTAGGGACAATCTACATATCATTAAGACTCCTGTGCCATCTGAATGCGTAACGGTACTTTATCAACTAAAACTTCTTTATTTAATCAGTTGATTTAATTATGAGCTAGTTAATTGAAAAATTCATGGTACAAGTTCTGAAGGTCAAAATACTCAGAAGTTCAAAGAAGCATTTATTTCACTCAAGCTGTGATGTGCAGTGCGGAGTTACAGAAATCTGCTCTGATTCAAACTGGCAAACTGATCTCAGGACTAAACAATTGAATTACCAAACAAGAAGACAATTCACTTCCATTCATGAGGTGTGAATGTATCTACTGCCAGCTGTGGTTAGTCTGTGATTGATTTATCTGTACATTGTGGTTTCCAAAAGATCCAAGTAGTAACTACTCTTGGAGAAATGCCTTTAGCACTGTCCTGTCAGCCCCTTTAGCCCTCCCAGAGACATGTTTGTGTCTGTGAAAAGTGCCGGATCGATTGACCTGCAGACTGCAGGTCTCCCTGGGTGGGAGAAATAAGGGAAACAAGAGCTCCTTATTTTCCCCTCTGGGTCATTGTTTCACCATTACATGAAAGCCTTTTTTAGAAGTTGCAGAGGCTAGGTGAAATATCCAGTCAATAACCTGGAAATAATCTGGATTTATGAACCTCTGGGTGTTGCAAACGCTGCTTCCCCTCCCAGACAAGCACAACAGAGCCAGGGACCACTAAGAACTTGCTTGAGATCTCTAGTTTAGACTGAAAGTCACGTAAATATCTGCTGGGATATTTACTTGCCTATAGAAGATTAATCAGCAAAAGTTGTAGCTTTGGGCAGTATGAAAACGCTGCAGCCTTAGTTCTGCTACAGAAGTGTGAACCCTCTCAAAGTCCAAAATGTACGATCAGAGCAGGTTGAGGGCGTGCATGCTTGAACTCACATCTTTCTTTGTCATATGCTGCCTGGACCTCAGGGGTACAGACACTGCAATATCCCCTCTTAAAGGAATATCCCGGGTATTGGAAAACCCTAGGCCACTTCAGGCTTTGTGTTTTCATCCCTTATTACAGAATTTTGCCATTCCTAACTCAGCAGGAGGATGGCTCCAGCCTGTATTCAGCCCAACCTATACTTCTGTATTTATCTGCCCTAAACAACATACTCTTTAAAGAATATATTGCGTTTTTCTTTATACAAAGAAATCTTACATTTCTGTCCTTCATGGCTGCATCATACTTCAAAAGGAATGCAACGAACTTAATATCATCCTCCTGAATCTGCAAGTAGCCCTAATTGTTAGGACTCAGTTTCTCTCAGACTTTTCAATTATAGTAGGGTATTTGCTTAGAAGACCTGTGGTGGTTGTATCTGTCTGTCTGTCAACGTGAACTGTTCAATTGCTGGACATTTTAATGGCAAGCAGGGACAGGCTTGAAGCCAGGAGTTGAAGACAAGTTAAAGTAAGAATAAAAAATGCAGGGGAAAAAATTAAAACAACAACAACAGTAAAACAAAAAAGAGGGGATGATAAAAAAGGGAGAATGGAGAAGAAAATGAAGCAAAGGACAAAGCACATGAAAAACAAACAAACAAAAAAGCCTTGCATACAGATATAGCTAGGTGAATACTTATGCTTGAGTGATACTGCCTGTAAGAAGAATGGAATGAATAAATAATAAATACAAAATCATTTAATACTGTTAAAAACTCTCTGGGAGACTGCCGATTTCAGAGACTGCACTTCAGAGACTTTCCCCCTAACACTGCTTACTGGAAGACTTGGGTTTTTTTTCTCTTGATGACCTGTACTAACAGCTCACAAACCACCCTGGGCAATAAGTGGGGATAGGCCCCTGCTAGACGCTGCTGAGAGATGCACTAGGACACCTGGAGCCTGCAAGAGTGGTCAAAGAACCACTTTTCTTAAGTAGTGCTGTGCTATTAAGGGCATATACTACGGAGCAGCTCTAAGAGGCTTTTCTCTCCATGGGTATCCAGTTAGAAAGTTGTGTGGTGCTTGCCCAAGTCCAACAGGACTTTGTAGGAACAGCCCTGTTTCTGTGCAAAACTTGCATCCCAGGTCCATCTATCCCTTCTGGGGATCATTCTGCCATTACTTACCCAAACTCTTTGCACAGCTCTCTTTGCACTTCAAACTCATCTCTTGGGAGCTGTAAACATGAGTCGGATTGTATATTTTTAATATCCCCACCGGGGAACTGTTGGCAATCCCCATTCACCTTTCAGCAAGGCTAACGCCCCTTGGGCATCGCTGGGCCAGACAGGGAGCACAGCTCCTCTGCTGCTTTCCCACCACCTGACTTGCTAATGTGTGCTGCTGAAAGGATGGCCCTGTGACAGAGGAGACAACAGATTGTGAGCTACTTGCTCAAGCTTCGAAGAGTGTATGGAGAAGCAGTTTTCATCCCCTTGTGTGGAGCCACAGCAGCAATGCCGGGTGCAAGTAGGAGGAATGCAGCAGGACTATTGCTAATGCTTGCCTGAGACCAGCAAAATGGTTACCCAGTATTTGGTGATGGTAGTGATTTTTGCATGCATGGTTTCTAATGTGAGCTTTGCGAGACCCTGTGACTAATATATAAACGTTTCTTTTATCTCTAATATATGTAAAACCTCCCTTCAACAACAAAGGCTGTTGTACTGTGCTGACACTGTCTGTAGTTTTAAAAGATTGCTCTTGTCCATCATCCATCACTAAAAATGGAAACCTTTGCTCTCTGCTGTGTGATTTTTTGACAATTGGCCTAATGAGGCAGCAGAAAGAAAAGAATAAAATAACTGTAATACAGTGAAAGAATTTTCACATTTTGCTCAGGTTTCCTGTCTCTCATTATAGGCATTTATGAGAAGTGAAAAAGACATGAAAATTCAGAAGGCGTTATTTGAAACACTAAATGAGTCTAGGTAATAATGTACTGCATGCCCAAAAGCAAGGGGAATAATTGTTTTTCAGTCTAATGTTGTATTTATCACTCCTGGGATGAAAATACAGCTAATACATATTTCAAGTGTAAGTTCAAAATATTCATGTGCAAATAAGTAGAGGTTTATTTCTCACTATCCAGCTGTTTCTAGCGTGGTTACGTTGTTGTATTTCTGCATTGTGTGATTGCATTACCTTAATAAATGATTAGTTGTGAGATATTATTTCCTTTTAAAACATATGACAGCAAAACAAGTTTTTAATAAAGTGTTTTGAAAAAGCAACAGACTGAAAAACTGGGCAAGAGTTCAAGTTGGTAATGAACTGAATATGTCTCTAATTACATTGAATTTACAAGTAATAGGATGAAGTAACGTTAGAAATTACTTCTGACTGAAATTCAGTGCCTTAAGGCTGAGAATGTTCCCCTCAAATTTCTCGAGACTGAATAAAATTGCTGTATCATTATTTCTTTTAAATATCTGTCACTTCAGATCTCAAAATGAAGGACAGTGGACTGTCTTCCTGGAAAAAGACTGTGTCACAGTCACAAAAGTGTCACAAAAGCGAAGATTTTTCTCAAAGCAAGATGTATTTTTGGAATTCAGTTTACCCAGTACATTGGTGTGAGTTGGCCGTGTGTAATACAGTAGACATTTAAACCTACATTTTTAAACTAGGATTCAGCTGTGTTCATCTAGGTGAGGCTCATCATAGGACTAAATCTCTGTGCCCCATGCCAGTAATTTAAGACTCAGTCCTAAACTTTGTATAAAGTCATTTTGTATCTAATGTGTAAATAATTAATGTGCTGCATATGGAAACATTATCAGATTAATACAATTAATAACAAAAATCTGTACATAAATAGAAATTGGTCAGTAAAGTCACCTTTTATATTTTTTTTTCCTGTGACCTTGAATTAAATCCAGAATTAACCATTAATCATTTTGATCAGGTTGCTGAGAGAATTAGCAAGTGAAGTCAGTTTAGTCAGTTTACTTTCTACAGGGAAGAGGCTCTGGGTTTGTATCTTATAAACAACACAGTAAGACCCTGATTGCTTTCTACAGGTCAAGAGTGATATGTATTTATGAAGCTGCGTGATCCTTGTCTGTCTGGAGTGCTTTTGAATCTCCTACAGATAAATAAAGCATTTCTTTCCCCAGCATGGGTAACCTTACATTTTTATGCCATAGATAGACTTTAAAATGGCTTACAGCTCAAAATACAGGGAGAGGGTATGCTTGCAGGTCAAGCAGAGTAAACAAGACTGTCCCACAGGCTCCTCTGCAGTTTCAATATGTCTGGATACCACATGGATGGAAAATACAGGTTCCATGCCTACCTCCATGGCTGCCTGCTACTCACCTGCTATCAGCACAGTGTGAACGAAAACACAACTGGAGAGAAAATATTAAAAGTCATTTAAAAACTTGTCAGACCAGTTATTAGGTTAAGTGACATTCGCTATAACCTCAGCTTCATGGATCGGCTTTCCTGATGAGATCACAGCAGGTTAATGTAGGAGAGAGGCAGAATGAGAATCTGACTCAGAAATGGAGAAGTCGCTCCTAACAAGGAACAGCAAAGAGTTCGTGAGTAATGAAACTGTTTGTCAGATATATTTCACTTTTTTCATGCTGAGGACAATATTTTGGCAGTACTGTGGGGAACGAAAAGGATGATACACACAGTTCATCAAGGTCAGTATCTTGATTCTTGCACAGTATAAATGTTAAAAAATGAAAAGTGTTTCTAGGATCTCTCTTTTGGGCAACACATCTTACTGGTCCAAACTTGAACATGTCATTGGCATGAAATCCAGATTCTCCTGCCTGAGAAAAGTGCTGAATCAATACAAAGGAAAACTGCTGGAAAGAGTAGGAGAACTGCTGCCCAGGAATCACTTATCTATGGCAATAGTTATCACAAAACATAGACAGAAGAGCCATTCTCATCACTGAGGCTTTCAAACTCCCAGATGAGCATCTGAAGACACGGTGCTGGGTGTGAGTGCCCTGGCTCCTCGCTCCTGCTCTCACACAGGGCACTGAACCAAGGGAGTGAACCCCAAAAGAGAGTTTAGGAACTCCAAGAGGTTTCCAGGCTTGGAAGCTCCATGGAGGTGGGGCCAGATTTGTTAGAGGTAAGTGAGCACTGAGACAGTCCGTCCCCATCCTCTTCCTCATTATACATAAACACAAAAGCTCCAAATTCTTGCAGGCTGTTGCTCAGTCACAAACCCAACTGCATCTGAGCTGCATGTGCAGATTCGTATCACTACGGCCGTACGACACGGGTTTACAGCCGCCTGTTTCTCATTGTGTGAGTGCCCCATGCAGCGCGGTGTGACATTTAGCGTGTTTAGTTATAATTCAGCATGGTGATGCAAGCCAAATTAGGAACCTGTTTTCCGGTAGCCATTTAATAACAGTCACAAATGGCCTGGGGAAATCCCCATTTGTACTAAAGACAATTTAACAGACACAGATGTGTTCATCTATGCAGAAACTTCAAAGGAGGCATTTTCACAAATGTGTGCTGCTCGTTGCCTTCCTAGCGGCATTTGTTACTGCTTCCTGCAACGCTTGGTTTACGCTGGGTCTTGTCTTCACGGGCCAAAGGAAAGGTCAGCCAGAGTGAAGGGCTACCCCTCCTTTTTCTTCTTGCTAAAATCATTAGTCCAGATCAATTTTATATTCCCATATTCCATTAACACAGATATAAGTTCTTAGAAAGTATTGGCTGGTGCACTGCACTGCTTTTATAGACAGGGCTATTGCTTCATCTTTTGATATAAATTAGAAGACATTTCAAAAAGTGAATGCAAACCCAAACAATCATTCCAGTGCACTTTTGTCTGCGATTATTGTTTTAGCTAGATACATTATCTATGCTTAAAATATATGAAATGGAGGTACTTTTAATGTCCAAAGTGATATATTAAAAAGAGAGAAAAAGGTGAACTCTTGATATATTACAAGTCTTTCATACCATGAAATAACTATTGCCTATTATTTTACTCCTGACATTTTTATTTTTAGGGGGATTTCAGTTGATTTGTATTGCTGACACCACTGATATGTTGTTTCCAGTGACCTTACATCCAAAATCAGTAGGGTGTGACATTTGATGGCCCAGATAAAAAACATTAATAGTGGAAGAGAGGGTTTATTTTCCTGGTCATAAATTAAGTTTAAATAACTCAGAATTTATTTTAAACTCTTCAGTACTTTTTACTGTCTACCTAATAAATGTATTTATTGCTGGCAGCTTAACCTAGGTTTTCTTGGTGAAGCAAGATGCTTTTGTACAGCCTTGTCTTTCTTTCTGAGGGAGAGTTTGGTAGCAAGCACTGCTTCCTGCAGACAAAAAGGGACAGCTCCCAGGTAGCAAAGAGAAAGGAATATAGTGGCAGAAGCAGCACCTGAGTCAGAGTCAGAGAATTTTGCAGCATCGCTGTTGACATATGTAGATAGAGACTGATGTCAGTAGTAAATGCGTAGTATAAACGTTAGTATGACCTAATCTGCAGTCTTATCGCATCTGTTCACAGTCCTGCCTGTGCAAATTGCCCTGCAAATGTTCTCCTGAGGCATTTTTTCATGAATGCCAGTGAACTACACACTGATCTGGTGTATATTTCTCTACCTGGAAAATATTCAAAGACCATGATCTCCAGATGCAATTGAAAAGCAGAAGGAGAGCGAGACATTCATTCACTAGAACCACTCACTAGTTACCATCAGTCTCTGGGACACAGGCACCTTTGTGCAAAGGAGGAGTATAGCCGGAAAAACCTTGGCAAAACCTTAAAAATCCTGAAAAAAAAGCCTTCTTGCCCCTCTCTAATTTGCAACTGGGTCTAAGGGCCCTGCAATGCAGTGAGGAGGTATGATTTTACAGACTAACGTTTAGGAAAATGATAAATTGTTATTGGATTGTTTTGAGAACTTGTAGAACAGCAAGAAGAGAGCTTTTGCCATATATAGGCTCTTAAAAGGCAAGATGGGTTCCTGCAACATGGGATGTACTCTGTGTTCCCTCCTGTCATTTTTTACTGCACAAGTGTGTTTAAAAGACCACTGTGTCTCTTACGTGCTGTCCATGGATGATGAGACAGCATCTGTTTGCATAGCTGAGTCCTCGAGGCACTGACAACAAGGAAGGATCATGAAACTTTTTTGCTCTTCAGAAGGGTCTTGTTGGAGTTTCTGACACAATCTGATCCATTGAAGCAAAAACAAGCTCTCCCTTATGACAGAAGTTGTTCCTTTCCCAGGGAAGGAGAGGGGAGCAGATTAATTTGCCTGACTGAAGACACTTCCCACTCTCTTTCTGTTGAACAAACGCCATCTGTAACTTTGATGTGGGTGGAAAAGCACAAGAAATTTTGGATACGAGCACATGAGCTCTGCTTCCATTGGGAAAAGCCTTATCACACTTGGCTTTTATTCCACTTACCCTAAATGAGCTCAGGTCTGACCTCTCAGACCTGGTCTGTGGGTGGAATGTCTCCCTCATCTTGCAGCCTTGATCCTTGTTGCGGCGAGGCAAGGTGGCATCATTGCCACAGCCAGAATCTGAGATGCTTCTGGTAGTTCCCAGCACACCCGGCTGTGAGGAGAATTGCTGCTTCTTAGTGGAAGGATAGCAGCTGGCCGGAGCAAAAGGTTTTCTTGTTCATGATCTCTGAGAAGGCTTCAAAGCAGGCTTTGAGCCCAGGGTATGAATTTGTAACTGAGGCATACAACAGAATTTTCCATGCACAGCTTTGCACTGCAGCCCCTTCAGTCCCTGTATTTCAGAGCAAGGTAGCCACAGTAGTGAAAAAACAAGCTTCACAGATGCATGACTGCTAAAAATCATAGAATCACAGAATGTGTTGGGCTGGAAGGGACCTTAAATGAAGTGCTTAACTTTGTGTTTTTTATTTCCTAGTTTTTAGGATGAACTCAGATAAAATTTTCTTCTGCAGGTAACAGGATTACTTCTGAGGAGTTTTATTTTGGACCTTTTTTTTTTTAATGATTTCAGCTCATTTCTGTGTAATATCTTGATTTCAACATCAGTCTTGGAAAAAGTCTGAAGCAGTCTGAGCTGGCAATGCTCCAGCTGTATAATAGCTGTTTGAATATACAGATTTACATGTCTTCTCTGACTGAAATTTTTTATAGAAGTCTAAGCCTACTGATTCTAGCAGTCTACTGTAGCTAACTTGCTGAGGAGAACCAGGCCCTGTGACGCCAAGTTTGGTTGGTACTTTTCAAAACATTTCCTATACAAAGTATTCTACAGAAGAATAACATACCTAACAGTGTTTTTCTTTTACGCTGCTAGGCTGGCACAGGAAACACATATCAGATAGCTAGTAAGAAAAAGGAGGAAAGAAATTCAGATCATCCCACAACCCTCTTCTCCAGAGAGCTATAGAAGTGGAAATAGCCTGTAACTGGGCCAAGACAGACCGGAGGCTTTTGTCTCCTCCACCTGGATACTCCTCAGAAACTTCTCCTTGTGCAACTAATGATGGAGTGGGAGGATTCCAAGGGACATCTGCTCCTTCTTATCATCCTCCTCATCTCTGCTCTCCATGTGCCTGAGGGACAATCTGAGGAACCTACTCCAGATGTCAAGGGTGTATGGGTGTGCAAAGAGCAGGGCAGATTGCTAAAACAGGCTTTTGGCTTCCCCTCTGCCTAACCTGAAGAGTCAAGGGCTTTCATGGGCATCAACCTGCTCAAAAGGATGGTGTTATTTTTCTTTCTGTTTTGCAATTCCTTGCTGGGAGAGCGTGTGAGATTGTAGGGGATCCTAGGACTGTCGGATCCACGTGGGGATTTCTATGGAGCTAGTGGCAAGGGGACTTCACAATTAGAACAGCACTTAAATAAAGTGATAAACTGGCTACAGAGACCAATCTGCTCCTAGTGAGATCTCCAGTCTGTCTCAAACGAGGGAAGGCCGTTGTGGGGAGATGCCCCAGCTCTGGGGCATGACTGAGCCGTCTTCTCTCCTCTCAGACACAAGGCAAAGCTGTCCTGCTACACATCTAATCCAGCCTTGGGACATGACCTGTGGCCTGAAGAAGCCTGGGCTACCCAAAGCTGCCTCATGACAGCTGCTCTTCCTATTCTGGGTTTCTTACGTCTGTTACGGATGCAAATAGGAAGGCGAAGCAGAGGTCATGTCAGAAAATGGCATCACCAACCTCCCTTAAAACCTTTATCGAGGTCCTGGTTTGCTTTGAACAAGTCACCTCAAAATATCGCTCTCTTCAGCTACTCGGGTGAACTTGGAGGGACTTTCCTAACAGCTGCACATGTCGATTTTCCACAGTTCACAAGAGTTCCTATGTCTGGAATTCAATATGCCAACCACTAATATATAGTATGCTTTTACTGTGAATTCATGAAGTATCACAGCAATTAAATTTCCCTGTTAATGACATGATTTATTAATGAAACAAGGTTTATCCTGAAGCTATTGAAAGTGAAAATAGGGCTGATTCTCCCTTGCAGCATCATAAAATTCAAATCAGATACAGATTTTGAGTGAAATTTTAAAATACTGCTGTGCCAAGGAACGTAGTGGGGAGAATGCTCTTTCATGCCCTCATTTGCCCCTTTCCAGACAACTCACACAAAGAAATAAGGGGAAGACAAATAAACAGCAAAAATACCCAAACTCGGTGCAAGACAAACCCAAAAACCTCCTGATAAGGAAAATCATGGTTGTTTTGTTTGAGTCCTCTCAGCTAGAAGGAAGACACTGTTGAGATGTAAAAGGTTTTCCTGTGCAGGTCAAAGGCTCTCAGGAAAGGCTAAAGAACAGCATTGCAGCATATGCCACAGGAGTAGTGCCTGCCTCATACAGTACAAAAATGCATTAACATGGGGCTCGGATGATGCCTAGTGGTCTTTTCCATTCATTTGCAGTAGGTGTCCTTTGAAAAGACCTTGATATAAATAATAAATAAGCAAATCAAACAAATAAAAATCAAGGAACTGCTACCTCAGTGATATCTGTAAACCCAAAGAGTTTGCTTTATGTTAATGGACTCCATATGGTTGCAGCTATTTGCTATGTATGTTGTAGTTTTAATTTGTTGGCTTTTTTTTTTCTTCTTTAATAAAATGATCTAAATATTTGCAGTTGGAAGAGAACAATGCTATGGGAGGCTCTGAAGTGATATTCATAAGAACTGCGAACACTGACTAATTGATTAACCAAGAGTTCTTGAAGAGAATGATTTGATTAGGGTAATTCATAGAGATGGTATCTTTTGTCATCATTTGTCTTTGAAAACACAGAAGAAAACTGCTTCCAAGTGCATGTAGCCACTGGCATGAGAGATGGTCTGCACTATATCATCAGTTACAGCAGACTGCTCAGTTTTGTACCTTTCCAGCTAGTCAAATATCCAATAACAACTCACACACACACGCACGCACGCACTTATGCACACATGCACACACACACACACAAAAAGCTCTCTAGCTCTTTGCACTCAAAACTTTTCCAACATGGGCTTAGAAAAATATTTGGGGTTGTTCACTGCTCTGCTCTTTGTAGCATAAACATTTATTTAAATGGGGCTGTCTTTTCAGTAATGAAGAATGAAGGAAAAACAATGGTCTGATTTTGACAAATTAACTTGTGATTTGGAGAGTCAGTGAAGCAGGGAAGAGACATTCCTAACTATACTAATTAAATGAGCTTGCAACATTTATTTTAATGCAATGGAACCAGCCATATGAAGATGAACATTTTAATTTATTTTGCAGTGACATTATGAAAAATTTCTCTGCTGCAGATTATCTACAAAAACAAATCTCATCAGCATCTAGGTTTGTGCATGAAATTTACATCTCTCACATAAGTTTGACCTTCCCCAGCGAAAACAAATGGAATGTGCTAAGTTAAAAAGTTTCTGCAAAGGTTGTCTTCCCATTGATGCGATGGTTTATGTTCAAATTACCTCTGTGAAAAACACATCCATTTTTCATGGTGCAGTGTAGATGAAAAATTCCGAATCCATTCTAAGGGGAATGCAAATATAGCTCATTAGTTCAAAAACATTTTTCATGAATGACTGCTGAGTATTTCAGGCAGATGAGAATGTGCAGTTTCAGCCAAGAATGAGCACCACATGTCCTACTAATTGTTTTTAAAACTTGTTCCTTCCCTCTATGGCATTCAATAAGTCTAGAAAGTGCAAAGACTCCTGGAGAAAAAGAATTATAGATACCCTCACTTAGAGCATATACTGAGTCTTTCCACATACTGTGCAGTATAAGGAAAAAAATAGGAGCATTAGCTTTCAGATGGCTAATATCGTTGTATTCAGGCACATGACATTTCTCTCCTCAGAGTTTTTTCAGGTTTTAGTAATGAGTAGGAATATTATTTATGGAGTGCCATCAGCAAAGAAAGTGTTGTCCTAAGGTTCACATCAGTGACGATGTTATGGAGCTGCTGTCAGTAGGAGGTGCAGTTCATTGGGTTTTGTTTTTTTTAACCAGGTTGAGTAGCAGTAAGATATTTTTGCTGTTTAAAATGAATCTTAAGAAGGTGGTTTTGCCTAGATTTTCTTCTCTTCTGCAGGCCTCCCAAGAGTTTGCTTTGAGATGGCCTTTAAAAGCAGAATATTTGAGCAATAAGTGAGGCTTCCAGCCTTCCCTTCATGAACCTGAAAGCTGGAACAATTAAAGACAATTAAAAAATAAAAGACATTATTTAGAAATTATCTGATTTCAAAGTCTAGTCCCTTGTTGTATAACCCATGTCTCTGAGTGGTGATCCTCCATGTGCCACTTACACCTGCCAGTTTCTCCTCACCCCCCATGGGGCTTCTCTGCAGCCAGATCCACCTCAACAGCTCAGGCTGGTCTTTTTACCAAGTCACCTCTGCTCAGGAGGTGATCTACACCTGTCAGGGGCTGGCAGGGGGGTTGGGGTGACTCAAGTTGGCATCACAGCTCCAGCCAAGCCAGAACCAGCAGGACATGCTTTGCATGAGCTCCTCTTCACCTGGGCAACTCTGCAGCTCTCAGTAGCAGCCTCAGACTGTGTGCAAGCCTCCTCTGCTTTCCAAAATTTATGCTGCTTAACAGATGGTAGATATTTATCTTTTGTTTTGGCCATTTGTCTGTTTGCTTTGGGGCATGGGCTCAGCTTTCCAGGCTAGTTACAATGAAAGCCAAGCTAGTTGCCATGAACTAGGGTTTTCTACAGTTGATCACTCTCCTTTCTGCCTCTTGCCTGGCACCCATGGACCCTTCTGCAGAAGATTTCTTCCCACTGAGGAATCAGAGAATTCTGGCATGTTGTGAATCCTTTTGCCCACCCATGAACTGCTGCCAGCTCTGGGCTGAGCTGTGCAAATCTTCTGCCCGTGCACTGAAAAGCTTGAAATGGGATGAGTGTAGGCTTTCGTCCAGTTGAAACCATGGGGGGATTTTAGACAGGAAAGAGGTTATTACTGAGAGTTGAGTTGGAATTTGACCGTAACGATCGTATTAACATCCCTAATCCAATGTTATGGGAGTCTTAAAGACAGTGAAGTATGGAAACTTAAGCCAGTTGGTGGTAAAAATCCTGTTATCCAGGACTATAACCCTGTTGTGTGTTTTTCACCTGAAAAGCAGTCCTGTGCTCCCTAAATATTTGCAGCAAAGTGTTTTCATTTGTTCAAAATGGAAACCACCAGGTACTGAATAAGTAACAACACTGTCTCGTAAACTTGTTAATGTTTTGTTGACAAATTTCATGCTTCCATTTTTTTTTCTTGACTAAGAATGTCAGCCACTGCTTCTCTGTTTAGGTCTTCCAGAATATCTTTTCTTTTTTTTTTTTGATGGTCAATCTTAGAAAGAGTTCTTTCAGGTGTTAAAGCTTCTTTAGCACAATAAAAATATCCTCTCAGTCATGCACATGAAGGTCGTCTCCAGCATGTTCAATGGTCAGTACTGCTGTATCACTGTTGTAGCAGGATGCTTCACAGCCCCTCCTTATACCACCAATATTCTGTCTACGTGGTCCATACAGAGCTGAAACCGCCTGGCTTACTGAAACAAGGGAGATATCTCTGTGCTTCATAGGGAAAGAATTTTCTACAGATTTCATCGCATCCGCCCATTAAGCAAAAGAGCAAGGAACTGAAATCCAGCCTCTTTCCAGGCTCCAGGGCCACAACACAGCCACAATTTAATTTGCATCAAGGAAACCTCCCACAAGAAAGTGATTCCTCCTATTATATATATATTCCTCCTATAGCATAAACAGACAGGCTAAGATTCCCTTCATCCCGTGGAAGGTTGATGTTAGTCCTGGAGAAAATGTGAGCTCCATTAAGTGATTTGCAGTGTTGAAGAAAAGCAGAGGTTTTGCATAGATTCAGAGAGGTGATGGGCAACCATCAAGTGTTGAATATACACTGTAGCACTCAATAACCCTGCCTCTAAAAATCATTGGGCAATAATTATACCCAGAAATAATGAAACTTCCACGTTGTGCATTGGCCCCAACACAAAAGATAGCTGAAGAAACAAGCATTCAAGACAGCTAAAGTCACACTAAAAAAATACCAGTGCATCATCATAGAGGACAGAAAAGAGTAGCTTCTTACAGTGTGATGGTGATTTTTGACTGGGCACGTGTCACTGATATTGAAACACAAAAGTATTTTTCATGAGTCAACAGCCAAGCTCCTGCTCACAAAACTGAAATTTCTAACTGTTAACTTACATTCCGCTAAAACCACCAATGCACTGAGGTCTCGTAGCACCAAACTCATCCACAGAGGTATGTGTGTGAAACTACAGCTGCACAAGCAGTGAATATGTCCCATGCTTTTCAGTATGACATTTACAAACAATAAAGGCTGCTGTCATGCAGCCCATAAGATCCTTGATGAGAGAAAAAGATGATGCATTTATACAAAAGCTAGCACAAAGACCTTCAAAATCAAACTTTTTAAAATTTGCTTTTGACTCCAAAGTAATGTGCAAAAAGTCATTGCTCTTTCTGAGCTCATATACATTTTGTGTTTCTCTGGAGGAATCATTTCTCTTCATTCACCTTTTTACTCTGTTTATGTGACCGGATTAATGTTATGTGCCTGGACTGTGTGCTTTTCCGGCTTTCATACTGTGAAGACAGCAGCTCGAATAATGGCATCCAAATGGGGAGAGGCTTTATTTCTCTCCAGTCTTCCTGGCCCCCCTGGAAATCACATTTCTTCCTTTTTTATTTGTCCCCTCTTGTTCCCTGATTCCAACTGCCCTTTAGCGAAGAAGCATACAATGATATTACTGTCACCTTCTGCCACCTGTAAATATCAGCTAGTTGCTTTCGTCCTGATAAACACTGAAGCAAACATAGAGTGGCCCAATGAGGTTTTTCTTGTGAGACATTAATCTGCATGTGCTGCTTCTGGAGGAGCTGCAGATCACCATTTCTGTGGAAGATGCTGAACAGTCCCACATTTGTAAAAAGTGGGCCTAATGGTTCTCCAGCCATCCTCCTTGGTGACTGCTGGCAGGAGGCATAGCCAGCAAACAGACAATGTTGTCAGGATACTCTGGGAAACCTCCAGCCTATCCAGGACCATTCAAAAATTAGAAGAACCTTGAGCTTCTGCCTGCAGCGACAAATCTCTAAGGACTTCCATCAATAACCCTGGTGTTGCCAGGTCTAGCTTTCTTTTTTTCAACTCAGGTGGCCAAGGGCCCTCTCCTGCTGCAGCTAAGCTGGCTGTAAATCCCCATTCTGTTGGAGACTCCAAATTGGGACAGTGCTGCCTTCACAGCTGACTAATGGAAAGTGGTGTATCCGATCCTGGTGGATGGCTTAGAGACCCTCCTGGGTCTGGCTGCAACTCCTGCCTTTTCCCGCTCCTTACACTTTGACTTGCACTTTGCAGTAATTGCTGAGCCGGTCCAGGATCCCCCTGCAAGGTTTACTGCACAAGATACTAGTCTTTGGATAGTAGGAATGGCATAAATGAAATCTAACAGACAGATATGAAAATAAGTTTTCTCACTTTCTCTTTGTCTCTCTGTCCATTAGTGCACTCCCAGTTTGCAGATTAATTTTATGTAAAGTTTTACATTTCAGATTGTGATCAGCATTTTTTTCCCCTTGGTTGGCTCTGAGAAAACATATATTCAAGTCTGAGAATTCATCATGTCTGATTAATGATGTGTATATAGAGCTTCCTGTATCGTCTTCCTTCTTTTGGTCTTTTTTATTCAGTTGTTTGCTGTACTCCAACCCTGCGGATAGATGGTTCTGCAGTGATAAATGTAAAGTTTGCATAAGCCATGTAACAGCAGGACAGCCTATTATCACTGTACATTTTCCATGGCTGTGCAAACCTCTGTAGGCTATTTTATTGCTAATAGATCCACAGAGAAACAGTAGTGATTTTATGACTCTTTTTAAAATGGAAATTCATGTTTGAGAAATACAACTGGGAGGAAACAGATGTAAACCACTTAAGCATTTGCAGAAAATTGAGATGCACACTCTTATTTACAGACCCACATCGCCTCCATCGTTTTATTTTCAAAATTAAAATAAGCAATCTGTTTGCCATGGGAAATGAGGAACCGTAAACTTGTTGTTTTTCCTTTACAAAGCAATGGCTAGCGTCACTGTCTCTGTGCTTAATGGCATTGGAGAAAAGGGATTTTATTGTCTATAACACATTCCCTTTGTAATCTGTGTAAGAGGTATGCAAGTGGGAAAGATTTTAGCATAACCATGTGTCTTAATTCATGTTCTGTTATAAAAGCTAGAATGATTGCGCAACATATTACAAGGTTTTACCCAAGTATTTAAAGCTATGGGGAAATCGATTTTAAAACTCTAATAGCAAACAATTGCAAAGCATTTACACTCATGTCAGAGTGCTGGTGTGCTCATTGACTACACCAGCAGAAAACATTTCTTTCTTCTTGCATGCTCGTTTAGATTACTGACTTTGAGGGACAAGCATCCCATTGCAAAATTGTTATAAAATATGCCTATAAGTTCTGTTTGAAGTGTGAAGACATGAAATTACCTGTCAAAAAAGACAGAATTTAATATTTATTAGTTATAATAATACTATGTCCTGATCTGCAGCCCAGCATCCATGGAGATTGGAGCTATACACACTGTTATGTCTATTTTAAGAGAGGGATGTTACATACAATTTAGAAATAGATAACCAGTGACACACAGTTTTATGGAGGTTTGAATATATGTCAGGGCACTGCTGAGGGCAGAAAGTTGGAAGAGTTCCCAGTTAGTGTTTTACTGGTCAGTAGAAAGATCAGTGCACTGCTGCATTTCACTTGGCACATCTTCTCCAGCCACAGTGTCCCTACAGCTGTAGGCCTTCTAGATTTCAGAACCTTAACTCTAAAATTTCACAGAATTTCGGGCTCAAGCTGATGTCCCTATGGCCACAGGGGTCCCAAACGAGAAAGGTGCGGATGGAACAAGGTTGGTGCACTGCCACACTTGCCTTGCTACCCCTTCTCCATCCTCAGTGTCCTGGCAGCTATAAGCTTTCTAGATCTCAGAATTCTAACCCTAACACTAAAAATTCATGAATTTCAAGGGTCAGGCTGATGTCCCTATGGCCATAGTTGTTGCAAACAGGAAGGTGTGGGTGGAACAAGGATGGTGCACCGCTGCACTTGCCTTGGCATACCTTCTCCAGCGCCAATGTCTCTGCAGCTACACGCTTTCTAGATCTCAGAACCCTAACACTAACTCTAAAAGTACATGAATTTTGGGTAGAGGATGATGTCCCTATGGCCATGGGAATCTAAAGTGAGGAAGGGATGGATGGAGAAAGGTTCATGCAATGCCTCACTCGCCTTGGCATGCTGTCTCCAGTGCCAGTGTCCCTGCATTGTAGGATTTCTGGATCTCATAACCCTAATCCTAAACCTAGAAATTCACGAATTTCGTGGCTCAGGCTGACGTCCCTATGGCCACGGGGGTCTGAAACGAGAAAGGTGTGCATGGAGCAAGTTAGGTGCACTGCTGCACTTGCCTTGGCATGCCTTCTCCAGCCCCTGTGTCCCTGCAGCTGTAGGCTTTCTAGATCTCAGAACTCTAACCCTAACCCTAAAAGTTCACGAATTTGGGGTAGAGGCTGATATCCCTATGGCCATGGCTGTCCCAAATGACAAAGGTGTGGATCAATTCAGGTTGGTGCAGTTCCACACTCACCTTGGCATGCCTTCTCCAGGCCAAGTGTCCCTGGTGCTGTTGTGGAGGCACCCACAAAGACAGGCACAGGGTAGCTAGTAAAAATCAAAATTTTTCCTAACCCAAAACCCACCACACACTCCAACAGACAAAATATATTACAGATTCAGATGCAAGGTGGGAATTATCAAGACACAATTTAATTTAGGAACTTGTAACTATTCTTCTGTAAATACTATAAATATAAACCAAAACATTTGCATACACTCACAAAAGGGGGGAAAAACCTCTCCTTCATGGCTACTCATAAAATTAATCACTCACTCACGAGGGTGTGGGCTCTCTGAAGGATATCCAGAAGTATCACTGACCTGTGGGGTTCGATGAGTGTTCTCAATCTCAGGAAGTGTCCCGATCCAAGGGGAGGGTCACTCACCGACTGAAGACCTGCTGCATCAAGGAGGACCGACTCAGATTTGGGCTCACATAGGGCTGTTTATCCTGAGTCAAGTCTGGCCTGTGATCAATTTCAAAATAGCTCAGGAGCAGGTACACAAAAGACACTGGAAACAAAGTAAGCAGGCCTTCTGGTCGACCTTGACAGGTCCTTGGGGCAGGCCTGTTATCAGACCTTTTGGCAGGCCTGTTGTCAGGGAGGATGCAATTGCAACAAGCTGACTGTTTCTGGATCTCTGAACCGTAACCCTAAACCTAACCCTAAATAATGATGAATTTCGGGTTCCGGGATGATGTCCCTATGGCAATGGAGGTCCCCCAAAAAAACTGTGTGTAAGGAGCAAGGTTCGTGCACTGCCGCGCTTGCCTTGGCATGCCTTCTCCAGCGCCAGTGACCCTGGAGCCATACAGTTTCTAGTCTCTGATCCGTTAGCTCTAGCCATAACACAAAAATTCATGAATCTCTGGGTTCAGGTTGACATCCCCTACAGCTATGGGTGTCCCTGATTTGAAAGGTGTGGATGGAGCAAGGTTGGTGCAGTGCCAACCATCACACAGCATGCCTCCTCCATCCCTAGTGTCCCTGGAGCTCTAGGCCTTGTGGTTCTCCTAACGGGAACCCTAACCCTAATATTAAACATTCACTAATCTCTGGGCTCAAGCTGACATCCCCTATGGTCATAGGTGTTCTTGATTTGAAATATATGGATGGAGCAGGGTTGGTGCAATGCCAAGCATCACTCGGCATGCCTTCTCCAGTGCCAGTGTCCCTGGACCTGTAGTCTTTGTGGTTCTCTGAACTGTAACCGTAACCCTTGAAATTCATTGGGTTTACACTGATGACCCTATGGCCATGATTGTCCCAAACTAAAAACATGTGTATGGAGTACTGTTGGTCCAGTGTTATACTCCCCTTATCATATGTTCTCCACACTCATTGTCCCTGGATCTCCAAACACCTCCTCGTCACTGTTCCCTTCTGAATACTGTCCTCCAAGCTCAGGTGAAGACAATTCCTTCTCCCATGTAGCTACTCTGGTAGTCACTTGGGCACAGTTTTGATTAACAAGACTTTGTTATGAAGTAGCTGGGATATTTGTGAAGAACATCACTGAGATGCCCCTCTTGGGCATTCTCTCGTGCCATAAGAAGAAGATTAGGAATGGAGAACTACTTTTTTAAAGGGTAAAGCCACCAGTATGCCTGGGTCTTGTCAACAGAGCTTATGAACAGGAGGGCAGCAGGAGCAGCCAGGGAGAGCAGAGCTGGCAGTCTAAAACATCCAGGGAGAAAAGATGCAAGTTCTCAGAGAGCAGACAAAGCAGAAAGAAAAATCAGGTGTCAGGAAAGAATGGGGAAGTGGAGAAACAAAACAGCTGGGATGGGAGAGCTCCCATAAAGAGCAAAGCCAGACACTGATTCCACTTTTGGGAGGTAAGACTAAGACACATACTGCATTAAAAGAGCTAAAAACACAGAGCGCCTTCCCTAATGTTATTCTTCCATGCAAGCAGTTTCCATAGTGATGTCGTTTGATTGCCAGCAAGAAAGGAGATGGCCACAAGGCAATCTCTGCTAGGATGCCGTTCACACCATGAAAAAGCCGGAGATCTTAAATGAGTTCAAGAAAAATCCCCATGCCTCAGTTGTCCAGCCCTCGAAGCATGACTGGGTAGGAAAGAGTAGTGCAGTCTTGTCCTACCCCCGGGCAGAGGGAGGAGACTTTCCCTCTCCAGCCTTCAAAGCCTGCAGAAAGCAAAACCTCTCGCTGACCCCGCTACATCTGCCACCAGCGGACCTGCTGCATCCTAGCCCTTGGGGCGACCATTCAGAAAATGTGCTTCATCCCTCCAGTCCCTCACAATCACAGCCAGGAGTGACACTGGTAATCTGGAAGACCCGATGAAATTTCACACAGAAATCAAAGTGAAAGAGTTCTTTCTTATACTTTCCTACACTTCACCCATCACTGATTAGTACAATAAAGAGCTTTATTGACCCCTGGCAGTTAAACGGAAAGCTTTCTTATTCTAGCACTGAAAGAAGGGACAGATTTTCCAACAGCTGTCTAGTATCTCTGTCAACATGGAAATGAAATAGATTTAAGGACCTTGGAAAAGCATCTGAACGTTTAGTGCCCAGTAATAGTGAATTCCAATTTCCACTCACAGAAACTGAAATTACTCTCAGTCTGTTCTACCAGCTTTCTAAATAAACATCTGGCAAAATTTTATTTTTAGGAAAAAAAAATTGTCTAAAAGCAGTCTACTAGCTGACCATCTCCTTATTAACCCAGCTACAGAGGCACAGTGTTTGAAAAATGCTGGTACGGATCCGTATGTCACGTTCAGGCCTGCAGGGAAAAAAAAAGGTAACAATAAATAGCCAGATAACAGAATAAATGAGAATCAATTTCACTGGGATTTGTGAGACACACTGGAACCCTTCAGCTCCGTGTACAGCAGCACTAAGATCAATGGATGAAGTAAAAAACATCACAGCATTTCCATTCTCCAGCTGCACACAGCACTCTCTGTTCTTAGATCAAGGCACTGTGATAAAGAAAGATCAAGCAACCACAGGACTTGTGAATGGATGTCTGCTCCTTTCCTTGGTCCAGTCCTGCCTGATACAATTCGTATCTTAAAAACAACAATGAGATTAAGCAATTATTCCCTATATGCTTGTTATTGTCATTCAATAACACAGCATCAAAAATAATAGCTTTTCTCCTGTCACTCTGAGTTGAGTGCTGCAGAAAAACGTGGTGAAACTGATTAGGTTAGAGAGATAGGTTTGCATAAGTAATTACTGAAAGTCAACTAAGTCAAAATAATAATGGCAGAGAAAATTAACTTTTGGATAGAAATGCTCCCTGCCTATACTCTCATTTGTATACTGAAGACTAATTCAGCAAATGAAGAATACAATTCTTGGCACAAAGCAGGTAACCCATAGATTCATGGAGTTAGCTGTCACAAAAAGCAGGTTCACCCTGAGATCAAATTACCTCAAGAAGATTTAGATTCATTATTATTTTTAGTTTTATTATAATAATAATTATTGTTATTATAATTATGGAACCATGTTAAGATTTATACAACTTTTCTTGGTTGTTTTGCTCTGTATGTCAGCAAGGTAGCCTAGATTTACAGATAATTAGGTAGAATACTTGAAGCAGTTTGAAATTTCCTTTCATAAAGTTGAAAAGTGTATTTCTTTTCCCACATTTCTTTTTTTTTTTTGGCTCCTACCTGTCATCAGTTACGCTCTTCAAAACTGGCACATTGTACAGAGTAGATTTCTTCTTCAATTAATATTGCTGTACTCATTACGATTCATCACTTCTTTGTGCAAGCAACAACAATTTGAATGCAGAAGCCTTCATGATGATCCTCCCTCTCATAGGAGAGGAAATGTCTTGGCTCAGTATCTTATCCACTAAAGGTATCTTTTTGTTCTCAAAATAATATTTACAGCCCCCTTTGCCTTGTCGATACCGTTCCCTCTTCACAAGAAAGAGCCAATTCAGAGTAATTGTTTCCACCATATTTTGTGCAGGAGTCTACTTCTAGTAGCAAATACTCCTCTCGGGCCAAGATGATGAGAGCAGTGTGGTATCTGCTCAGCACTTCTGTCTCTGCCTAGGTCATTCGGCATGGCCTATTGGTCTCCTTTTCTATTTTTACTTCAATTTTTGTGTTACTATCCCAGAAATAGATACGTTTCAAGTAATCTGAGGTTCTCTCGCCTTCTCGACTATTTTGTTATTTTCAGTGAAAAGTATTTTGTAAGGCTTCTTTTACTCATCATCATAAACACCAAAGAAATACATTTTTCCCAGTAAGTGAAGAAAGTCTGACAATTCTATATTCAGAACTAAATATAAGTTAAATAACGTTGTGCTGATCCACTTGAAAACAAGCAAAGCATTCAAAATCTCGCCTCTAAACCTGACATCTCACAAATATGGAGTGGCTTTCCTACCAAACATTAGGTTGCAGTTGAAGGTATAGTGCATCCCTTTTAACTCTAGTGAAAGTATTTCCTTATATTTCCAGGTGAGCAGATGTACAACTACTTAGCTACAAGTACCAAAAGAACTTCTGAATTTTCATTCACACTCTGAACCTAATTTGGGCAGTGGGCATCTGATGAACTTGCAGAATTATAAGCCATATCAGTACAAAATTGTAAAATTTTCATTTCAAAGAGTGCTTCTGCATTATATTTATACTGAGCCTGAAGTTACAGAGCATGTGGCTGAAGGCAAACTTTCAGAGAGTTTGCAAATGACCTAGCCAGAACCTACAGGCATAAAAATGGAGAATTAGTCCCAGAACAGTTTTTATCACATAAGAAACCTGCAAAGGTATGGTTAACATGAAAAATGTAAATAGTTAGGAATAATTTTTAAATGCGGTTTCCCATGATCATCCCCATCCTGATTGCCAAAGGTGGAAATTGGTGAAATTTATGATCTTTATTCCTCAATGTTAGTGGAAACTGTTGCCTAATACGACAAAGACATAAAGTTGTCTTGAGGTAGATCTTGAGGTTAATGAAGTTCTTTACATGCTGTCATACATCCCATTGCAGACTCTCCCTAGTTTATCGCGATCATCATGTTTTTGTTAAAGTCTTGTAGTCTTCTCTAGCTTGTAACTCCCCCCTACACCAAGATTTAAGTCCTTGTAGTTTCAAAGGAAGTGGTGAAAATGTCAAAAAGGCAATAAAAAAATCAAAATGCAGATAAAAGAACTGTGAACATGCATATATGATGTAAATCTCAGGAATATCAAGGAATATCATTATTTTTAAAACCATATAAAAAGAAATTCTTATGAGTTTAGAAACCTCAGTCATCAAATTTGGAATGCCTGGTGTTGGTAATACAGCAGAGATTCAGAAAGCACTGCACACCACAGGACTTCCTGTATCCTGGAGGTTTAAAATATGCAAGAGCATCCTGTTCCTATTAGATGCCCAGTATTAATATCTGAGATCACATTTTGGCCACAAAAGAGAAATTAATAACCTATCACTCACCATTTTCTATGGTAATTAAGGAGTTGCACTAAACTGAGCATTGCAAATTTTCCATGTGCCAGTTTGCTGCCACTTTTTAGTACACTGGCTGAGGAGTCCAGAAATCAAAGCCATGCAGTGACTTCAAACATGAATACCTGGAGCTGTGCTGTTCTGAATGAAAATGGGCACAGAAATGAATGTCAACATTTTTCTCTATAGACTCCTTCACATCACCGTGTTTGATGCTTTTCTCTACTGAGGCTGAAGCTAGAATTAAGTAATGAATAAACATGTCTCACTGAAACAACTCTGACATTTCAACCAAGTTTACACATTAATTAAGGTTGTCCTAGCCCCCCCCAAAAGAAGCAGAAATTTGAGAGAACCTGGTAGCTGAAGTATATTATAAAAAAAAAGTATGAACACTTTGTTAAATGCACAGATTTAACCCTGCTGTTTTGCTCCTAATCATTATTAATTGCCTCCAGTGGTGGACATTAATTTCCCTATTGCAGCAACATGCATCTTGAGTTCGGGCATATCCTAATATATCAAGTGGGACAGGTGATATAATTCAGCTGGTCACAGCTGGAAAGAAGACAGCCACCCACATGCAAGCAGTCTGTCAGCCTTAGTTACGCTGCAGACACCACCACAGCCTCCATAACAACATTGTACATTTATCTCTGGGGATAACTTTACAAGAAGTACAGCCGATCAGTTCATCCTATTTAATCTGCTGTTGTCTTAACAGGAATAAAAATGCTTTAGCCTGGGCTGTAGCTCTGAATTTTGCAGGGAGGAAGAGCTTGCACACGTGGCTGGACTGTTCCACAAAAGATCCTGTCCCTCTCCTGGTCGTCAAAATGGGAGTCGGGACAGTGTCCCAAACCAGGGCATGCCCCAGTAGCCAAAAGTCCAGTGAAGCCATCTGGACCGTGAGAGATTTGCATTCACATGTCTGAAGTACCCGATGCAGGCTGGAACCTGCTTCCCAAGCATTTCACTTGCAGGTTCACATAACGATCACTGAGCCGGAGAAGCCATCCCAGTAAATTAACTTTCTTCCATATGGACAAGGTCAGGAAAAATGGACATGGCTTCACCTTGGAAGAGCCTGGTGAGGAGAGGCAAAAGCTGCAGCTGCAAATGCCTGCTCAGATCACTGTCCTGGTGGGAGAAGAACGTGCCTCGCTGCTTTGGGGAAGAAGTTTCCACTCAAATTGGGAGGCACATATGTTTCCAGAAGTTTCTGGGTTTGATGATGGCACATATCCAGGTGAAGAATGTTTCCTTGGAAAAAAAAGCCCTGCCCAAATGTCCTGATTATATAGTTAATTAAACATGCAAATTACTGCTATCTCAGAGTTCCTTTCCTGGTATGCCCCATAACTCCACCTCAGCAGCAGTTATGTTCTATGCATTGAAGAAAAAGCAAGTTTGAGGAAATAAAAAATAGCATAAAAGGATTTGGGGATTTGGCCCAGAGGAAAGGAGAGTTTGAACTAAGCAGGTTCTACAGTTGCCTTTCTTAACTGTAACTAACAGTAATTTTTCAGTGTTGCAATTACCTTTTTTTTTTTGTATTGGTCAGCAAAGGATAAGCCATGGAGCTGTTCAGCATTTTGTTTAAAAAGTATGCCCAAGTTTGGCTGCCTGTCCCAACCATTGCCCAAACGTGCAAAAGTTTTTTGCAGTATTTGTCCAGAATAAAGAAGGAAATTTAGGTTTGTGAAAATTTCTGGAAAAAAATCTTCCGTTTCAAAACTTTCAGTGACATTTTATTTTAATGTAAAATGTCAAATGTATTTTTTGGAACCCGAGTCTCATGCTCCATTTGACAGGGTTTTAAGGCAGACCAGCTTGATGATTCCTGGTGGTTACTTTGCTCTTGAGTGTACTAATATAAAAGTGAGGTGTGCAAGTTTTAGAAAGCAACTCAGTTATTTAACAGAGCAAGTCCTGTTTTAATAGCTTGGCATGAACTTGATGGGTCTTCTTTCTGGTTCTTAGTTCTTGTGCCTTTCAAATTATCCTAATTGTATAGGCGTTATCCTGCAAATTCTTGTTGCATTTCACAGATATGCCTTATCATTCAAGGATGACACCATAGAAGTGTAGCTGTTTAATGAATCAGAACATTGAGGTGAACATCTTAGTATGTAATAACAATTGCACAAAGCCTAAAAGCGTTACATGGTGTGTTTTTAAATGCACAGTGATTAGGCTTGATGCATTTAACCTAGCTGAAAATCATAAGTACTAGAGATAAACGAAAAATATGTTTACATGGCTTTGAAAGGGTTTAATTCTTCACCCTGTCTGTGAATTATTCCACACCAGGTCTCCCAAATGATATCTTGATAATTAGATCTCCATTTCTTTAAAGGTGACATTCTGTCCTGACAGCATCTAAATTACATTGTTTTCTTTTTCTGTTGGGACAACACATTGTCAAAGGAGATCACAGCGCAGTTCATTCTGCCTCCTGACTTCGATCCCTGCCTCGTTCCCCAGAAAAGCCCAGCCTGTGGCTTGGCTCTGTGCAGGCACTGATCAGCCACCGCAGCCTTCGGGGCTCTGTTTACCTCTTTCTCATTCCCCAGCTTTGTTGGAAAGAGCCAGCATTCCTCCCGCAGCGCATGGGTCTGGCTCCTCATCTACTTGACCCCTCTCAGCCTTCCTTGGAAAACTCTGTCTGCTTAGCTGTGGACAGCTTTATATTTCATTGGGACTGGCACCTGGCTTGGAGGTCTGGAACACAATGTTTATGCTCATCTTGTCTTTTTTTTTTTTTTTTTTTTTTTTTTTTTTAACCACATCTAAGGGATGCCATTTTACTACCCAGGAACCAAATAAAGGCTTTAGTGGGGGAGATTTGCTACAAAATCCAACGAGGAAAGAAAACAATTCTGGATGTTCTGCAGTTGCTGTCATGAATTTACATGAGATGTTTTTTTTCTTATCTGGGCAGCAGGAACGTTTGGGTTAAGCTGCCAGTGCCACCCCACCACAAATCTCTCTGCCAACCTGTGAGTCAGGTGCTCACAATCAAAACGGGTCAATTAAACTGTTGGGTTGCCTGTTTTGGGTGGCTTGGCTGAACAGACTTACTTTAGCTAGAACTGTTATTTATGAGTTATCACAGGAAGACTCCAGTGTTATGATCACTGCTGTTAACATGAGTTTAAAGGAAGAAAGGCTTTGTACTAAAAAGGAAACAGTAAGGAAAAAGCCTTTCACAGTGGTATGTGAGCTGAGATACTGCTGTAAGGAACTCAGTTCACACACAGCAGTATACATTTACCTCTTAATTAAAATAGTTAAACTGTGGAACTAGACATTGATGCAATATGTTGCTCCCATTCTGGAAATACATTCAGTAAGAGTTAATAAATAATCTATGAATTCTAATCTTTTAAAGTCGTTTCAGAGGAATGAAGTCATCTGCTATAATTGTAGATGCAGTACCTCTGCCTTCACTGCATTCAAATGTGGAGGTGAGAAACTGATTAGAGGTGCTGGGTTGCTAGAGATAGATACCCCAATTTAAATACCACGCCATTTGTTTCTAGCAAATTGAGTTGCTAGAATAACATTTCCTTCTGTTGTAAGGCTTTAGCCCTGGATTTCCACCTGCTTATCCCAGATTTAGCCAGGCAAAGGGATTAATTTTCCTTTTACTAAATCTGCAGGGATTGCCTCAATCAATGCAGGCTGCCTGGATGGACTCGTTTTCCCAGCTACACAGCACTGGTTACCTGGTGTCATAGCTACAAGATCATCACACTCTGATTTTTGACATCTGAGGCAAATCTTGCTGCAGAAGCACAGCTGAAGCTGCTTTTGATAAATGTAGGGGTGTTCTTCTTCACTTGCTTTTAACAGAAGCCGAGCCAACTTGCCTGGAAAATCAAGCTTTCCATGTCCAATTTCAGATCCCAAACTGGAAGTACATGGCAGGCTGTAAATCAACCCAAGTAGCGGGGTGACTACTCATTGCTGAAATTGGTTTCCCACCTCCACACTGCTACCAGACTCATGGTGGATCATTTAAAACTGGCTTGCAGTTAACTATGTTGTCCAGCAGCTGCAATCAGGACTGCAGCATAGGCGCTCTCATCTCTGATACATGTGCATCCATAAGCAGGTTTAATTCTCTTGTCGACAGTCAAATTAGCTGACATGATGCTGTCAGTCAGGGCAGGCAAGGATAAGCCATGTCAAGCTTCAGTTTCACTCAGCTCCCATCATTTTTTTACTAGTGACAAAATGTCACGGTTTGGAGCGTGACTCCCCCTCACCTGTAGCGAGTAGTGAGTTTTAATTGAAATCACATCATCAAAGGGCTGCAGTCAAGAGCTGCTGTATTTCTTGGTGGTCACAAGCCCAAAGAGAATGATTTTTGTGGAGCAGAGAGCCCAATAAGTTTGCCGGCTAAAGTCCCACTTAAAGAAAAACCTGAACGTATTTGAAAGTACAGAAATACTCAGAGCAAAGATCAAACTTCCCTCACACCTGGAGCACAACAGAAATGTTACTCACTAGAGATCCAGCCCCAGCTAAACCTAGTGCTGTGGAAATGAAAGACAAGCTGCACCTTCTTCCTAGGTCATTCAATAACCTAGCATTTTACATGAATATCAATGGCAGCATTGTCCAGTGTATACATTATAAAGAGACAATCAAAATTGGTATATCAATGATAGCATCTTTAATAGCCATAAAAATAAAGTGAGGAAGACAAGGGGTGATAAATAAAGAACAGTCCATATCGATCCATCTGCATCTGGTTTGTTAGATTTCTTATACAGTTCATGGAAACAAAAATCTGACAGTTCGTCCTCCTTCAAAATAAACAGCTTTCCATTAACAGGCAGTAGATGATCTTGTGGGTCTTAAAGAAACACGCAAGAGAAATCCACACAAAAGAATACGGTGAAGATTATAGCGATAAATTTCATCAACCTTGCCTCTTGAAATGACAACCACATTCCATAATAATAATAAAAATAATGATAATAATAATAATAATAGTAGTAAAAAAAATACTTGGAAGCTCTTCTGTAGCTCTGTAACGTCCCTGTTATGGTATACCCTGTTATGGTAGCTTTAAAAGTGGTGCTCAAGCCCATCTGCTAGGAAAATACCACTTACAATGCCTTAAGCATGCATAAATCCTGGATCCCATGTGTAGCAGCTTCACAATGGTCCTGCTGCTGCATCCGAGGACTATCACGTTCACCCAGCAGAAGATGAGGAGAAGTTCTGGAGTCCTTTTGTGGTCACCTCTTATAAAGCCTGGACTGCAGCTATCCTGGCCAGCGTGCCATGCGCACAACTCACCACGTGTATCTTTTTTTTTTTCACCCTATGGAAAACTGATGCTTGTATAGCAGTCTTGGGGCTGGACCATAGCCACCAGGATGGGAGAAAGGCCTGAGAATGAAGGAGCTGTAAAAGCTTTATATTATTTGCACAAGTGTTGGCAGATTGTTCTAGAGCTACTCCTCTGCCTAGGTGTTTTTTCACCCTGAGGCAGCACACTCCTTAACCAGCCTGACCATCCTTCACCCCAGCTGCCAGGGGCCTCCATATCTTCCCTGGATGCTCTCTTTGGGCATTGCTCAGCTCATGAGACAAGTGCCTCTTCCTACAATCAAGGTTGCACAGAGAGAGGGAGAACAAAAGCACAAATAAAACTACTTTTTGCCTTCTCATTTTCCATAAAGAAAATGAGAACTTCCATAAAGAAAATGAGTGCACACTTTTCCATAAAGAAAGCCTTCCTCTCTTTCTTTCAAGGATCAGATATCTCAAAAATTCAGTGCCCCAGGAACTGGAATAAATCTTTTGCACATTGTTGTATGGCGGCTTTGGAGAGGAAGAGGCCACAACCAGGGAAAAAAGACTGAGCCGCTGTGGAGGTGGTGGTGGGACATCTCTTAATGACTATAAAGTCTGGGCAAGTGACTAAAGCTGAGGCTGAGCTTATAGCCTACTATATATGCTGGTTTTGGCAGATTACTTTTAACATCACAGTCAGTTTGAAAGCAAGTACACAGGGGATTTTGGAATATGTGTATACATGTGTTTGGTGGGCTCTGTATGCTCTCCAGTATGTAAAGTATTTTTCCCTTTGAGACCCCAGGTGCTCGAGGCAACATTCCCAGAGCATGTGGGAGGTCTTTCACAGGGCTGCTCTTCCCCTCCACAGAGAGGATGCCTGAGCATTGAGCACAAGCTGTTTACCTTCCAGCCATGACAAATGCTTACATATTTTGGAGTGGAACAGCAACATTTCTAATAAAGACAGCACTAAGAAAATGTCTCAGAAACACTCTGTGTTTTCAGTTAATTCAATCTGTTGAACATCTTCAGCTCTGCAGGGTTTTGAGCATGATGCAATTCTGATACGTCACATTTCGTTAGGACTTTGCATGTGATGTTTGCCCATCTCAGTTTCTGGCTTCCTGCAGTATGACTTATTTTCTTATCAGATTCCCATTTCCTACCCCTGAGTCAGAAGAGAAATAAAGCTCTGTTATGGACAGCAAGATGCAAAGAGCCTCTAGAAACCCACTGTTCCCGCAGTTCGCCAGCTCCTTAAATTCCAGTTACTTAATTTTGTTTTCCCAGAAAAGTGTTCCTGAAGCCACTACTGGTTGAAACTCTTTTCCAAGTGAGTGAAAGATGAGCAGAGGAGGGAGGCGCAGCCAAAAATACCTGTATGGCACTAAGAGACCTTTATTGACGATTTTTTACCTTGAAGCTGGTTATGGTGCAAGGATGACAGCTAGGGTACAAATCCTGCCTTTTCATTTGGAAGGCATGGCTTCATGTATGCAATGCTCATGTGCTGAAACACATCATCTTCTAAGAAAGGTCACCTTCTAAGAAAAGTGCGTTGGCATCCAAACTGCCTGTTCTTCCCGATCCATGCTGACTCCTGAACCATGCCACAAGGCTAACTGAGGGAGAATTCATTGTCCCACATCAGGAGCACAACTCCATGGAGCAGACAGCTGCCTTCCAACACCTGGGAATGGGTTGAGCTACTGCTATGGGGAGACACATTATCCAGTACAGCTTCCCTTCCACCTTTCCTCCTCAGCTCCCCTGTATATTTTAGATGCTACTGTACAGTATATTCTAATATAGCTCCCAGCACAGCTTCAAGGAGGGAGGCAGAGGAGTGTCAAACCATATTGTTATAAACAAGCTTTTAACTCAGTATCATTGTTTGACAGATTTGAGTTCTTTATCCTTCTTGTTTACCACATTTGCAGACACACACACATACATGCAGACACTTAAATAACCTTTGTGGTTTAAACCTCCACCACTTCCTTTGTCCTTGTATCCTTTCCTCTAATGTTTATGACCTGTTTTCAAAGGCATGCGCTGGTATCTGATGATCTGTGTCTTTTCAAGTCTGCATGCAGACATGCAATCTCACTGTCTGGGTAATGCTTCCAACGGACAGCCATCCAACAGACTCACTTTTCCTTCCTTTGCCCTCTTCCCATGGATAGAAATGACTGATGAAGCCCATTACTTATCTATCAGATAATAGATCTACTTTGACACAGATTCCTTATAAAACTCTTTCTTAGCAAAATTTGTTCTGGACATTGAGGAGGCATTAGGCTAAAACATTGCTTTTGCTGGGGAGGTTAATTTAGCATTTAAATTCTTTCTCTCTATTGGCTTCTTTTGTGGAAAATTCATCCCCTATGTACAGAATTTAGATGATATATACTTCTGTGAGAAAGGAAAAAGCCGATGTAACAGAAAAAAAAATCTCCCCATAATACTGACAGCATCATGGCTTGTAGACATCATTAAGATGCATACAGCAAAATCCTGACACCTATACGAGGAAAAGAAGGTGCAATGAAAAGGAATGTAGCTACTTTTTGTTATTTCTAGAGCATTGCCAGTGATTAGAAGAGAGAAGCAACTGTGTTTTGTAGCTTTGGCCACATTTCAAAACACTGTCCCCTACTATATCAAGTACAGAATGGTTCAAGCCCTGAAAAAATGTGAATCAGCTGCAAGAGGCTCAGTTCGTTTCTGCGTTCAGGGCGATGCTTCTGCCCTGCCCCAGCAGTGCTTGGGATCCGTTTGCACATTGTCTTTCCCAGTTGCATCAAACCCAGAGAAACTCAGATTTGCTGATTGGGCCCTGACACATTTTTGAAGTGTGGAAGGATGCTCCCAGATGAAATTCCAGGACTCCAAACCCAGGCCAACATTTCTAACGCATGGAATTTCCAAACCCTGCAAGTCACAACATCTGGAGTTACAGCAGTCGTTACAGGGCCTGTGCTCGGAACAGCCCGGTACATGAACAACTCCCATCTGCTTTACTCACCACATCAGAACACGGAGTAGAATGGCTCTGAGGGGGCAGCGGGGGCCGTACCCCAATACTGCCCTCCCTCACCGTTCCCTGACAGCTCCAAAGCACTCCCGCTGCTCTGGGTACATGGGCAAGGAGAGAGTGGCTGGGTGCTGCTTCCAGCAGAGACATGTGCAGCTCTGCTGGGTGCCCAGCTCTTCTAGACCCTGGCAGGGACGTTTATTTTACACTTTTTTTTTTACCTGTAGACTGATGTGCTTTCTACTCGGGGGCTGAAAGGAGTAGCAAGGAAGAGAATGGCAGTGGCTGCTTAGGATACATCCTTGTGGGGGATGTATAGGTTACTACAGTTTCCAGTTTGGCAGAGCTCCCAGAAATAGCTCTTGCAGAAATATATATTCCTGGAATGACCTAAAAATAACCCAGTGGCAACCCACAGTGTATATAAAGTTGGAAGATAAAGATACAGAAGGTATAAAACACGCTGCTCTGCCTGTCCCAGGGCACTTTTATGGTGGTGTTATTCCAGCCTCAGGCTTTATGTCATGCCTGAACCCCCCACCACAACACACTGCTCCTGGTTTGAAGGACTCAGCTTGAAAGCAGCAGCAAGACTGCTACTGCGTGGGCTGGATCAAGAGGTAGCTGTGCCCTAAAAGAACATTTTACTTGTGAAGATGAAGCAGGATTCTCATAAGATATAACGTCTCCTGGGAACAGCAGGCTGAACAAAGGGGATAGCATGGTTTGCTCCAAACCAGCAACTGAAGCAGAGGTAGAGTATGTTGGCACAATGCAGAGTGGGAGCAAGGGATCCCTACTCGCTGTCTAAGGACCACTGCTCTTCGCAAATGTTATAAAGCTCTCAAAGTGAAAAAAACCCAACAGTTCCTCTCATACGCCATTAGTTTTAATCTTACCTGCTATACAGAAATAGAGTTAAATTATCTTCAGCAGGTTTATCTCCATTTTTAACAGCAGTGTCTGAGAGTCAGCAGAGTCCTTCACAAATCCCATATTCAAAATGAATATATTGAGAAATTAGCATGAAATGGACAATATGGCAAACTTATTTCACATCGCCAGACAAAGACAAATGAAAATCAGGAATCTCTGCAGCATCCTGAAAAAAGCATCTTATTGAATAAATTACACTTGAAAAGGCAGCAGTGGGTTTTTAATGGTCAAAGATTGATTCTCAGGACTAGAAGCCTGAACCAGCAAACAAAGTACCTGCTTTTGTCTGCCCCATCCTGAGAGCTCTTCACAGCAGAGCTGAGTAAATAATTCGCACTAGATAATTTCGCTGCACAAAAGCTTTCTTTTTTCACTTACCAAATGTCAGTACTTTGATTGTGGCTTCCTCTAATTTATTTGTAATTCAAATTTACTTGTCCAATTTGTTATCTTTCCTCTTTCCTAACAGGTCAGATAGACTGTGAAGGGTCTGCTACAAGTATTTCAACCTGCCTGTTCAGAAGAGGGCTGAGTTCATCATGAGTGGTATCACACAGGATTGGGGTTTTTTCCTCCTTCTGCAGGAGTGCAAATTTTGTGATCAGCTTTAGGTTGGTAATATAAATTTTATCCTGCTAGAGGAGTTTTCCTCAAAGCTTCAGCCCTGGAAAAGTTATCTCTGCTGTCTATATGCAGAGCTGAAACGAAATGTTTTTATTATATTCATTTAAAATAACAATATTTGCATCCCAAGGCCAGGTTGCCAATGGCACTGTCAAACCCCCATTCACTTGCCTGTGTGCCCAGGCTCCAGAAAAATTTCCCAAGGAACTGGGACCCTTGCTGTGTTGAGCAGTGTCCCTTTTAAATGTCCCTTTTAATTGCAGAGCACGGGGTGAAGAGAAATGGTCACAGCAGTGGTGGGTGAAGAATTTTTGTCCCTCATTAGGCAAGTTTAAGCTTGAGGCTGTAGTAGAGCTTTGTCATCTCAGCCCAGCACTTCTGGTATATGGCAGTATTCGAGCGTGCAAACTTCAAATGCGCTTTCCATGGGCATTCGTGCACCACAGGCTCCATCGCTCTAATGTCTGCAGAAAGCAAACAGAAAGGAGCTGGGAAGGCTGGGCAAAGGGAATCCATTTTCAAACCACCAGCAACACTAGTCCACTTAAGGCAATCCCTGGATGTGAGAGATGATTAAAAAAACAAAACCAGAAACAATTCAGCATCAACTGATCAGATCTTAATGGGACACGAGCTCTTAATGGGTATTTGCTACTGTTCACACTGCTGTGTACCCTTCTTCCTTCAACTTAAATGGTCAGATATCATGCAAATTTGAGCAGAGAGTGGGTTTTTAGAGCAGGACTTCTCAGCTGAAGTGGGTTTTAATTGGAAAACTACTTTCTGAGAAATTACCACTTCAGATAACATTTCTATAATTGTTTGACTGTAAAATCCAATCAAAATTATACACAACTTGGGAAGCTTGGTTACTGTTTTAATTTATCTTGCTGGCTAGTGTGGGTGTATGAAGGGTGAGGTATGTGTGTACGGTTTGGTTTTGTTTGAAATCTGAGTGGTTTCATAGCCATTTCACCATGCCTGTGGGTTCTGCCCCATGAGTGAACAAATATTCTCCTGGAGGCTCAGATGTCTCCAAGTATGGATAGACAGAGGTAAAAGCTGCATGTGGCCAAAGAATCAGCTCCAGTTTTGTCCAAAATCCCAAATGAAGGGCTCATTTCTGTCAGGCTGACAACAGTGCTCACCACTCCTGTGACAGTTGCCTCTGAAACCCACAGGAATATTGTCCTCTCTTCTTGCTCTCCATTTTCACAGGCCTTTGCACTTCTCAGCCCTGGTCTTACATGAGATGAAAACACCAAACTAATGCAAGAGGGATGTACTTCTGAAGGGCAGGGCAGAGTTCCAGCAGAATCCCCATCTGACAACACTCCAAAAGTGCCCCAATGATATCACTGAGTGAGCATCCCCACCTGTGCGGTCCTGCCAGCCTCTGGGGCAGCACAGCCTCAACTGCATCGCAGCAAGTGCAAGGAAATAAAATATTCACATGCCCACACACCAGATCCAGCAGGCTATGGGGTCCCAGCTGTACTTCGTGAGACCTCGGCAGCGAGACTCCTCCATGAGCCATTTCTTCCCAAGGTAAAGCAGGGCTGGCTTCCCCCAGCCACCTAACCAGCAGCTGAGAGGCTCTTAATGAGCATCTCTCCCCGTTGGCAGTGCTTGCTGAAGACGACCTCAGCCGGGATGGTGAGCTGCAGTATCAGACTGAATCACCGTGAATTATTCTTTGCATGTCTAAAAGAGTTCATAAACAAACAATGCATCCAGCATATAAAAGGCAGAGAAAAAAACCCAAACAACACAGCAGGAACCTATATTTTAAAATAAATTCCATTTATCCCAATTGTCCCTTTTCTGAACCACTAATAGAACAAACCTTCATGATAAACGCTGGAGAGGGATGGTAAAAGACCAAGGCCCTGTGGATAATCCAGGGATGATATGTCATGCATGAGAAATGGTACTGAAAAATACATGAGAGCTGTTTTGTTAAAAAAATGGATTGTGGAAATGCTGTCTTCATTTGAAGAAGCAAGAGCAGTAAATAGAAAGAAGCAAGGCTGCAAGGAGCCTGAAACTGAGAACAGAAAGCTCTCAAAAATCTGTGTTGGAAAAGAGGAGGTACTGGAAGTTTTCAGAGAGGAGCAGATGAGGTATGGGAACATACTTGAAGACATCCCCATGTTTTGCACATGGCTAAGGTCAGAGCACAGAAGGAGGCTGTACCCACCCATGCAAACAAGGATTTTTGCTCTGAGGAGAAAGGAAAAAAAGCATCGGGACCAGAAAAGCCATAGCAGGAAGGATGTCATGGCCAGCTCCTCTTCCCTCTACTGCCCAGCGCTGAGCCGCGCCAAAGAGGAAT